>NW_017670880.1:183702-195589 GCF_001879085.1 Nicotiana attenuata | reverse complement strand
CTACTCTACTACTCTCTCTCTCTCTCTCTCTCTCTCTCTCTCTCTCTCTCTCTCTCTCTCTCTCTCTCTCTCTCTCTCTCTCTCTCTCTCTTTCTCTCTCTTTCTCATTCATCTTGACACGCATGCGAAAATACACACGGGAAACTAAGAAGCATTCAGAAATAGCCGAAAGCAAAAAGTTCAGCGATTCAAAATTGGATCCAAGATCTGCAATACCAAAACCTTCAAAAAGAAAAAGAAGTAAAAGTAGGATTGTATTGGGGAAAATTATATTTATGTATGTGATGACGTGTCATATAGACTGGTCAAACAGTCATAGAAATAAGGTTGGTTAACAGATACGAGCAACAACATATATGAGCAAATTGAATGAAGGGGATGCGAGCAGTCATACAAGTAATTCAAACGCTCATACCTATTCAAGACATTTAAAAACTCAAAGATAGTGAAGAATCAAAGGAATGAATCTGACAGCAAAAAGGAGCCCAGATACAGCATTTAATGAGTACTAATTATTGGAAACGTTAGAGAATATGTATTTAATGTATATGATTGCATAACGTAACATTTGAAGTCATTAATTGCCCATAATAGCATTATTATGACAAAGGTAAGGCTCATATCCCAAAAGAACTATAAAAAGGGAAGAAACAAACAATTGTAGGGGGTGACTATTGGAATATACTTTGATTTACCAGCTTTCATACTTGGCTATTCTAAAATTTCTGTCTTTATTTACTTTTTCGATTATCAGTAACCCGATTCTTCTAATTTCTAGCTTTGACTAAAATCCTATTTTTTGGTTAAACAAATTGGTTCCGTTACCGGGAAGCTGATAATCAATTATATCTCAACCTAATTTTCTTGATTGCATCAATCATGTCGAACAACAATGACAACACTCAAGGAAACCCAGAAATTCAAACAATCCAGCAACTTCAGGGAGACTCTCCACGAGGCTCTCCACAAGGTTCTCCACGAGGCTCCCCACGACGGTCTCGTGAAGGCACTCCTGATGGATCTCACACAGATGGACATGCTCAATTCGAAAATGTTGAAACCATGAATGAGGCTTTGCAAAAACTTATTGCCTCTCAAGTCAATAAAGCTCTTCAGGGTTTTTTAGCCAATTACCTGCTGCTCCACCCACATCTACTCCAAACAACAACACTTTGGAGAATCCTCGTTCAGGATTGGTTAATTCAGGCAGCGGTGGAACCCCTAGTGAAACACAAGAGAGAGACCCAGGTAACAGTTAACTCTGATTTACAAAATCTGGTACTAACCTTGCAGAAACAGCTTAAGGAGCAAAATGATCATATAGAACAAATACCTGGAGTGCCGCCCGTGATCAAAGGAGTAGATATAGATAAATATTCCCAACAACCACGGAAGCCAAGTGCTGCCCCCCTCCCAATTCCAAAGAAGTTTAAGATGCCTGATATTCCAAAGTACGATGGAACATCAGATCCACGAGATCACGTCACTGCATGTACCACAGGTGTCAAGGGCAATGATTTGACTAAGCAAGAGATCGAATCAGTCTTGGTCAAGAAATTCGGTGAAACACTCACTAAAGGGGCCTTAACATTGTATTCTCTTTCACCTGAAAATTCTATAAATTCGTTTGCTGAGCTTGCAGATTTATTTATTAAAGCACTCTCGGGAGCTCAAAAAGTTGAAAAAGAATGGAAGACATCTTCAAAATCAAGCAAGGAGATTCAGAGTTGCTTAGAGAATTCGTAGATAGATTTCAACGGGAAAGAATGACGCTGCCACGAGTACCTGACAATTGGGCAGCCATAGCCTATGCTAGTAATTTGAATGTGAAGAGTTCAGAAGCCACGAGGCGACTAAAAGAAAGCCTTCGAGAATTCCCTGCAATAACGTGGAATGACGTCTACAACAGATACAGTACAAAAATGAGGATTGAAGAAGACATTATTTTACGACATAAAACAGAAGAAAAGGTAAGCTCAAGGCGCGCGGAACGTGACAAAAGGTCCGGGAAAAACAGGTATGAGCCTTACATGGGACCTGTGGGAAAGGACTCATGGTCAAGACAAGAAAATCAAAGGTACGATCACAAACCTAGGAACAGGTAATCAGGCTCCTCATCAAGGTTCGGGAATGATCGAAACACACGCGGTCACAAGACGATGATGGGAGTTTAAAGGCAAGGTTCGGTGGTTACAACTTCAATGTAAGCACCTCTGAACTCGTATCTGTTTTAAGAGGTATGGGAGATAAGGTACGGTGGCCAAAGTAAATGCGATCGAATCCAAACAGACGAAACCCTGATCATTGGTGCGAATTTCGTAACGATCACGGACATAAAACATCAGATTGCAGGTTTCTGCAAGGTAAAGTTGATCATTTGCTTAAACAGGGGTATCTCACTGAGTTATTTAGTGAAAAAGGTAAACAAGCATACATGAAGAACGGGCAGGAGCCTCCAAAACCACCTTCACCCAAGAGAACTTTCAACGTTATAAGAGGGGGTGAAGAGATCAACGATGTATCATATAAGAAGGTTTCAAAAGTAACAATTACCCACGGGAAGCGGCCTCGACATGTACTAGAAGATGAGAATATTAAATTCAATAACGCAGACGCCGAGGGGCTCTTAACTCCGCATAACGACGCACTGGTAATATCTTTACTTGTACATGACACTAACGTGAAACGAGTTTTGATTCATCCAGGTAGTTCTATAAATATTATTTTAATACGAGTATTGCGCGAGATGCAAGCGGAGGATATATTGATTCCAAAAGCACATACTTTGTCGGGATTTGACAATTCTAGTGTTGTAACAAAAGGAGAAGCGATACTTGCTACATTCGCAGAAGGCGTCGTTAAAGATACCAAATTTCAGGTCGTAGATATGGAAATGACTTACAATATGATTCTTGGGAGGCCATGGATTCATGACATGGAGGCTGTTCCTTCAACCTTACATCAAGTTATTAAATTTCCCTCTCCATGGGGAATACGTCAAATCAGAGGCGATCAACAAACATCTAGAAGCATCAATTCCGTTGCAGATTCAATTGATAAAGGTGAAGATAAATAGCAATTACAGAATTCAGGCGAGGGTAACACGGTATCAACCTCACCTGAACAAAAGCAAACGGATATGGATTCGAGACCTGATACAATTCAAGAACCGGAGGAGAACGAGAACATCAAAACAACGATAGAAGAGCTAGAGGCCGTGGTGCTATTTATACATTGGCCCGAGAGAAAAGTATACATAGGAGCTAATCTTAGCCCGGAGGTAAAACGTAAATTGATTGAATTTTTAAAGGCTAATGCAGATTGTTTTGCTTGGTCCCATTCTGACATGACAGGGATACCACCGGAGGTCATGACCCATAAATTGAATGAAGATCCATCATATCCTCCCATCAAGCAAAAGAAAAGAAAGCAAGGAACTTTCAAGAAGAATGTGATTCAAGAAGAAGTTCAAAAATTGTTAAAAATTGGTTCAATTCGTGAGGTAAAGTATTCTGACTGGTTAGCTAATACTGTTGTGGTTCCAAAGAAAAACGGTAAGTGGCGAGTCTGTGTAGATTACACAGACCTTAATAAAGCCTGTCCAAAAGATTCTTTTCCTTTACCGCACATAGATCAATTAATTGATGCTACTGCAGGGCATGAGCTATTAAGTTTTTTAGATGCATATTCAAGCTATAATCAAATCAAGATGGATCCAGGAGATGAAGAAAAAACCTCTTTTATAACAGACAGGGGGACTTACTGTTATAAGGTAATGCCCTTTGGTCTTAAGAACGCAGGTGCAACGTATCAAAGGTTAGTTACCCAAATGTTTCAAGAACATTTAGGTAAAACCATGGAGGTATATATAGATGATATGCTAGTTAAGACTCAACATTCGGAAGATCATATATCACATCTGTCTGACACGTTTAAGATTTTACGAAAATATAATATGAAGTTGAATCCAGAAAAATGTGCATTTGGTGTAGCATCAGGTAAGTTTTTAGGTTTTCTTGTTTCTAACCGTGGTATTGAAGTGAATCCTGCACAGATTAAAGCCATTGAAGAAATCCCTGATATACTTTCAAACAAAAAAGAGGTTCAAAGATTGACAGGGAGAATCGCAGCTTTGGGAAGGTTCATTTCTAAATCATCAAAAAAATGTTTCAAATTTTTCTCGGCTCTTAAGAAGCAGGATCATTTTGAATGGGATGAGGAGTGTCAACAAGCACTTAGGGATTTGAAAACATACTTGTCAAATCCACCTTTGCTAGCAAAACCAAAGGCTGGGGAGAAACTTTTCATCTACCTTGCTGTTTCAGAAGTTGCGGTAAGCGCGGTTTTGGTTCGAGAAGAGCAGGGTAAACAATCTCCTATCTATTATGTTAGTAAATCTTTGTTAGATGCAGAGACACGGTATCCACAATTGGAAAAACTAGCACTTGCTCTAATCATGGCATCTAGGAAGTTAAGACCATATTTTCAATGCCATCCCATTGTTGTAGTGACTGCATACCCCCTACGTAATATATTGCATAAACATGAATTGTCAGGGAGGTTAGCTAAATGGGCCATAGAGCTTAGTGAATATGAAATCACGTACCTACCTAGAACAGCAATAAAATCACAGATATTAGCTGATTTCGTGGCTGACTTTAGCCAAGGGATGCAACTAGAAGCAGAAAAAGAAGTACAAGTACTTAATGGGGCTAATCCAGGAACATGGACCTTATTTACTGATGGCTCATCTAACGTAAAAGGTGCAGGATTAGGAATTGTTTTAGTACCACCTACGGGTGAAACTATTAGGCAAGCTATTAAATGTCATTCCGTAACTAACAATGAAGCGGAGTATGAAGCTGTGATTGCAGGTCTAGAATTGGCACGAGAACTTGGTATAAATCAAGTAGTGATCAAAAGTGACTCGCAGCTCGTGGTTAATCAAATGCTGGGGACTTACACAGCTAGGGAAGCAAGGATGCAACAGTACTTGGAAAAGGTACGGGAACTGATAAAGCAATTCCAAACTTGGAAGGTCATACAAATATCAAGGGATGAAAATGTTGAAGCAGATGCCTTAGCTAATCTCGCATCCGCAGCTGATGTGGCAAATGATGCAAATGCTTCAGTTATACATTTATTTCATTCAGTTCTCGAACCAGATAAGAATGAGGTAAATTTTAATAATTTAACTTGGGATTGGAGAAACGAAATTGTTGCTTTTTTACAGTATGGTACCGTCCCTAATGACAAGAAGCAAGCGCATGCACTTCGAAAAAAGGCTGCTCGTTACTGTTTAAAACAAGGGAATCTTTATCGTAAGATGTTCGGTGGTCCATTAGCAAGATGCCTCGGACCTTCTCAAACAGAGTATGTAATGAGGGAAATACATGAGGGGCATTGCGGGAATCACGCAGGAGGAAGATCACTGGTAAGAACCTTGATTAGAGCAGGATACTACTGGCCTAAAATGGAGGAAGAAGCGGAAAGTTTTGTAGCTAAATGTGATAAATGTCAAAGGTACGGTAACAACATGCATAGACCTGCGGAATTGTTACATCCGGTCATATCACCATGGCCATTCATGAAGTGGGGAATGGATATCGTGGGTCCATTACCACAAGCAAAAGGACAGGTAAAATTTTTGCTCGTACTTACTGATTATTTCACTAAATGGGTAGAGGCAGGAGCATTTAAACAGGTACGAGAAAAGGAGGTCAAAGACTTCATTTGGCGTAATATCATCTGCCGATTTGGTGTACCAAGGGAGATTGTATGCAACAATGGCCCTCAATTTATCGGAGCTCAAGTCACAAAGTTTTTTGAGAGCTGGCAAATTAAGAGAATCACATCTACAC
This sequence comes from Nicotiana attenuata, assembly GCF_001879085.1. Classification (NCBI taxonomy): domain Eukaryota; kingdom Viridiplantae; phylum Streptophyta; class Magnoliopsida; order Solanales; family Solanaceae; genus Nicotiana; species Nicotiana attenuata. The sequence continues at coordinate 189,728 of NW_017670880.1, read as the reverse complement.
CTTATCACCCAGTGGGCAATGGGCAAGCAGAATCAACGAATAAAGTCATAATCAACAATTTGAAGAAACATTTAGAGGGATCAAAGGGTAATTGGCCTGAAGTGTTACCCGGAGTGTTATGGGCATATCGCACGACAATAAAGACGAGCACAGGTGAAACTCCTTTCTCTTTAGTTTATGGAGTTGAAGCATTAATACCAGTTGAAATAGGAGAACCGAGTACAAGATTCTCACAAGCAACACAAGAGTCTAATGATGAAGAGATGCGGGTCAATTTGGATCTACTGGAAGGCAAGAGAGAAGCCGCATTAATAAGAATGGAAGCACAAAAACAAGTGATCGAACGATATTACAACAGGAAAGCACGACTGCGATACTTCAAAACTGGGGACTTCGTGCTTAAAAAGGTTTTTCAATCTACAAAGGCGGTCAACGCAGGTAAACTAAGTCCAACCTGGGAAGGACCCTACAGAGTACGAGATATTGCAGGAAAAGGAGCATACGAGTTGGAAACAATGGATGGGAAGGTGCTTCCTTCACATTGGAATGTAGTTCATTTGAAGAGATACTATTTCTAAGGAAAAACCCACGGTCACATATCACCATGTTAAATTATATTTGTTTTTGAATTGTTAAAATTTTACTAACGATTTTAGATGATAGGCAAAACGCTAACCCGTACTAAATGATGAATCACGACATGTAAGGCAAAATGGAATAAACTAAAATTCCTGGCCCAGGGTTACAATTATTCTGATAGAAATTTAAACGGGTTAAGCAAACTTCATCTATAATCGTACCTCCGAGTCCCGTATGTATTTCCTTTTCAGGAAAAGGACCAAATAGAGAAACTATCAAGTGCTCGAGGCTTCATACTTCAACACTCAAACACTTGGGGGACTACATAGTATGTACAGTCACGTGTATAAAAAAGGCAAAGAAGATTTGGAAAATCAAGCCTAGAAGAATCAAGTACGAAGTGAAAGTTACGAAGTCATGGCATTCGTCAGAGTATTCTTTCCCATGAGAACAATGGCATTCATCATAGTATTCTTTCCCATAAGAACAATGGAGTCATCTCTCAAACTCTTCCTAATGTTCTGAAGCTAAAGGGACTATGTAGTAAAACGGGTTATAAGGAAAAACCCTGTATTTATTGTTCTTCTTTTGTATAAATCTGTTACAAGGAAAACAGTTACGAGAAAGTTATAGATGTAATTCAAATACATGTAAAGTATTATTCAAAACTTGTCAAAGTTTAGAAATAACAATTTATCGAAGTTACTGCAAAAAACATGTGTGTTCTTATTTCTTTTATCGTATGATCACACCATTATGAAGCTGAGACGTCTTCTTCATTAAGTGTCAAAATATAAAAGGGCCATCTTTTATAAAACTCATGTTATTTAGTCATGGGATTAACTGAAGAATTTTTCAAAGAACAAAAATGCAGACTATTCTTTAAGTCCTTGTAAATAAAAAGGCAAGGATAGAACATACGGAAGTTCAATGATAAATAAAAGCTTCCTAATATTTAAAACTAAAGACTAAGTATAAACTTAGTCATCGAATTGTTTATACAAAATTCCCCATAACAAGACTTGAGAACTTGTATTTCTAAAAAATCAACCCTCTAGTGATAGCCAAGGGTTTGATTACAAAAACAAACTATCACAAGAAACCAAAAATCTTAAACATGGTTTTCCAGATTGGCACCTGCAAAAAAGGGAATTTAAAGCAAATATAAATCTTTTCACTAAGAAGAAAGAATTGAGGAAGGATCATAAGAAAAATGTTTCAAATTTTTCTCGGCTCTTAAGAAGCAGGATCAGTTTGAATGGGATGAGGAGTGTCAACAAGCACTTAGGGATTTGAAAACATACTTGTCAAATCCACCTTTGCTAGCAAAACCAAAGGTTGGGGAGAAACTTTTCATCTACCTTGCTGTTTCATAAGTTGCGGTAAGCGCGGTTTTGGTTCGAGAAGAGCAGGGTAAACAATCTCCTATCTATTATGTTAGTAAATCTTTGTTAGATGCAGAGACACGGTATCCACAATTGGAAAAATTAGCACTTGCTCTAATCATGGAATCTAGGAAATTAAGACCATATTTTCAATGCCATCCCATTGTTGTAGTGACTGTATACTCTCTACATAATATATTGCATAAACATGAATTGTCAGGGAGGCTAGCTAAATGGGCCATAGAGCTTAGTGAATATGAAATCACGTACCTACCTAGAACAACAATAAAATCCCAGATATTAGCTGATTTCGTGGCTGACTTTAGCCAAGGGATGCATCTAGAAGCAGAAAAAGAAGTACAAATACTTAATGGGGCTAATCCAGGAACATGGACCTTATTTACTGATGGCTCATCCAACGTAAAAGGTACAGGATTAGGAATTATTTAAGTACCACCTACGGGTGAAACTATTAAGCAAGCTTTTAAATGTCATTCCGTAACTAACAATGAAGCGGAGTATGAAACCGTGATTGCAGGTCTAGAATTGGCACGAGAACTTGGTATAAATCAAGTAGTGATCAAAAGTGACTCGCAGCTCGTGGTTAATCAAATGCTGGGGACTTACACTGCTAGGGAAGCAAGGATGCATTAGTACTTGGAAAAGGTACGGGAACTGACAAAGCAGTTCCAAACTTGGAAGGTCATACAAATATTAAGGGATGAAAATGTTGAAGCAGATGCCTTAGCTAATCTCGCATCCGCAGCTGATGTGGAAGAAGATGCAAATGCTTCAGTTATACATTTATTTCATTCAGTTCTCGAACCAGATAAAAATGAGGTAAATTTTAATAATTTAACTTGGGATTGGAAACGAAATTGTTGCTTTTTTACAATATGGTACCGTCCCTAATGAAAAGAAGCAAGCGCATGCACGTCGAAAAAAGGCTGCTCGTTACTGTTTAAAACAAGGGAATCTATCAAGTTCATTGAGTTGTTCAACACGAAGATTAGCCGCAACATCCCACTCAAGATTAAGCTTTCTCAAGGCCCACATGGCCTTATGCTCCAACTCCACTAGTAGATGACATGCTTTCCCAAATACCAACCGGTACGGTGACATACCAATTGGGGTCTTGTAATCGGTCCAGTAAGCCCATAGAGCATCATCTAACTTTTTAGACCAATCAGTCCTATTAGCATTGACAATTTTGGACAAAATGCTCTTGATTTCCCTGTTAGACACTTCAACCTGGCCAGTTGCTTGAGGATGATAAGGCGTAGAGACTTTGTGGTTGACGCCATACTTGGAAAGCAAAACATCAAAAGCTCTATTACAAAAATGCGATCCTCCATCACTAATGATTGCCCGAGGTGTACCAAACCTTGTGAAAATGCTCTTCTTCAGAAATGCCACCACACTCCTAGCTTCATTGTTGGGCAAGGCCACGGCCTCAGCCCATTTTGACACATAATCAACCGCTACAAGAATGTAAGTGTTCCCACATGAGCTAACAAAAGGGCCCATAAAATCGATACCCCATACATCAAAGATATCAACTTCAAGAATTGTGTTCAGAGGCATCTCATCTTTCTTGGAAATCCTGCTCGCTCGTTGACATTGATCACATCTTTTCACTAGATCACTTGCATCTTTGAACAAGGTTGGCCAATAGAAACCACAACTCAAAACTTTCGAAGCCATCCTCACCCCTCCATGATGGCCACCATAGGGGGAGGAATGACAAGCCTCCAAAATACTTAATTGCTCTCCCTCCGGGACACAACTTCGAATCACACCATCCGTGCAAATCTTGAACAAGTATGGATCATCCCAATAGAAGTCCAGACTATCCCGTTTGAGCTTCTTCCTTTGGTTAGAAGAGAGCTCACACGGGATGATGCCAGTCACAATGAAATTAGCAATATCCGCAAACCATGGCATATCATACATTGACACAGAAAGTAGTTGCTCATCGGGGAATGTATCATTCTCCAAGCCATCACACGACCTTCCTTCCTCCTCCAAGCGGGACAAATGATCCGCAACTTGGTTCTCACTACCTTTCCGGTCCACTACTTCCAAATCAAACTCTTGAAGAAGTAATACCCATCTCATCAACTTTGCCTTGGAGTCTTTCTTGGTCATCAAATACCTAAGGGCGGCATGGTCGGTGTGCACTATGACTTTGGCCCCCATAAGATATGGCCGAAATTTTTCCATGGCAAACACAATAGCCAACAATTCCTTCTCTGTCACCGCGTAGTTCCTTTGAGCTTCATTCATAGTCTTGCTTGCATAGAACACGGGATGAAACATTTTGTTCACACATTGACCCAACACCGCTCCAACCGCAACATCGCTAGCATCACACATGAGCTCAAAGGGCAAGCTCCAATTAGGTCCGGTAATAATAGGAGTAGTTGTCAACTTATGCTTGAGAAGTTCAAAGGCCTCCATGCATTTCTCATCAAACACAAACTTAGCATCTTTCTCTAGCAACTTGCAAAGGGGATTCACAACCTTCGAAAAATCCTTGATAAACCGCTGGTAGAACCCCGCATGCCCAAGGAAACTTCTCACCCCTTTGACAGAAGTGGGGGGAGGAAGTCTTGAAATCACCTCAATCTTGGCTTTGTCTACTTCAATCTCATGCTTAGAAATTTTGTGACCTAAAACTATGCCTTCTTCAACCATGAAGTGGCATTTTTCCCAATTAAGAATAAGATTCGTTTCATTAAATCGGGCCAAGACTCTATCCAAATTTCCCAAACACTCTTCAAATGAATCACCAAACACACTAAAGTCATCCATAAAGACCTCCAAAATGTCTTCCACCATGTCGGTGAAAATAGCCATCATGCATCGTTGGAAGGTCGCCAGAGCATTGCACAACCCGAACGGCATCCGGGAAAAAACAAATGTACCATACGGGCAGGTGAATGTGGTCTTCTCTTGGTCCTCCGGAGCAATTAATATTTGATTATAACCCGAATATCCATCCAAAAAGAAATAAAAGGCTCGCCCCGCAAGACGATCAAGCATCTGGCCGAGGAATGGCAACGGGAAAGGATCCTTGCGGGTCACTTTATTTAGCTTCCGGTAGTCCATGCAAACTCTCCACCCAGTAATGGTCCGGGTAGGAATAAGTTCATTGNAGGTATATATAGATGATATGCTAGTTAAGACTCAACATTCGGAAGATCATATATCTCATCTGTCTGACACGTTTAAGATTTTACGAAAATATAATATGAAGTTGAATCCAGAAAAATGTGCATTTGGTGTAGCATCAGGTAAGTTTTTAGGTTTTCTTGTTTCTAACCGTGGTATTGAAGTGAATCCTGCACATATTAAAGCGATTGAAGAAATCCCTGACATACTTCCAAACAAAAAAGAGGTTCAAAGATTGACAGGGAGAATCGCAGCTTTGGAAAGGTTCATTTCTAAATCATCAAAAAAATATTTCAAATTTTTCTCGGCTCTTAAGAAGCAGGATCATTTTGAATGGGATGAGGAGTGTCAACAAGCACTTAGGGATTTGAAAACATACTTGTCAAATCCACCTTTGCTAGCAAAACCAAAGGTTGGGGAGAAACTTTTCATCTACCTTGCTGTTTCAGAAGTTGCGGTAAGCGCGGTTTTGGTTCGAGAAGAGCAGGGTAAACAATCTCCTATCTATTATGTTAGTAAATCTTTGTTAGATGCAGAGACACGGTATCCACAATTGGAAAAATTAGCACTTGCTCTAATCATGGAATCTAGGAAATTAAGACCATATTTTCAATGCCATCCCATTGTTGTAGTGACTGTATACTCTCTACATAATATATTGCATAAACATGAATTGTCAGGGAGGTTAGCTAAATGGGCCATAGAGCTTAGTGAATATGAAATCACGTACCTACCTAGAACAACAATAAAATCCCAGATATTAGCTGATTTCGTGGCTGACTTTAGCCAAGGGATGCATCTCGAAGCAGAAAAAGAAGTACAAATACTTAATGGGGCTAATCCAGGAACATGGACCTTATTTACTGATGGCTCATCTAACGTAAAAGG
>NW_017670880.1:56707-182959 GCF_001879085.1 Nicotiana attenuata | reverse complement strand
GTTTCCATTGTTGTTCCACCCACCTTGACCATTGTTGTTCCAATTGTTGTTATTACCATTCCAATGCCCTTGGTTGCCTTGATTGTTGTTCCCCTAATTACCGCCTTGGTTGTTGTTGTTCCAATTACCACCACCTTGTTGTTGATTACCCCAATTTCCCTGGGGTCGCCATTGTTGGTTTGAAGAGTTGCCTCTATTGCCTTGATAGTTGTTAACATATTGTACCTCTTCGTTTTGCTCGTCATACCCATCATTTTGAAACCCATCACAATCATCACCAAATTGCTCAGAATTCCCTTGATTTTGTTGCCTTCTTTGCCTTCTCTTGTTGGTAAGCAGATTAACACTTTCCATAGCATTCACTTGGCGAAGGTTTTGGACTTGTTGCAATTGTGCCTTAGCCAATTGATTCATAGTAGTTGTCAACTCCGCTATAGCCTGCCCATGGTCGTGTAACTCCTTATGCAAATGAATAACCGTAGGGTCACCTTGCGGAACATTGGCTCTACTTTGCCATGCGGAAGATATATCTGCCATCTCATCAAGAATCTCACAAGCTTCATCATAAGACAACTTCATGAAATTACCCCCGGCCAATTGATTGACTATGCACTGATTCGTAGTATTGATGCTCCGATAGAAGGTTTGTTGAATCATCGCCTCGGTCATATCGTTGTTTGGGCATTCTTTCACCATTGTTCTAAACCGCTCCCAAATCTCATGCAAAGGTTTCGTGGGTTCTTGCTTTAAAGCCAATATCTCATCTCGAAGTGACGCCATGTGCTCGGCTAAGAAAAATTTAGCAATAAACTTATCCGCCAACTCATCGCAAGTTGTGATGGAATGATTGGGGAGTCTCTCTAGCCAATCCAATGCCTTTCCCCGAAGTGAGAACGGGAAAAGTCTCAACCTAAGAGCATCTTCGGACACATTCGTCTGCTTGCTACCCCAACATTTATCCACGAACCCTTTAAGATGTTTGTAGGCATTTTGATCCGCAGCGCCCGTAAAATACCCACGCTGCTCAAGTAAGGTCAACTTCACATTAGTTATCTGAAAATTGCCCGCCCGAATTCCAGGTGGGACAATAGCACTTGCATATCCTTGGTTTGGAAATACTCTGGGAGCCACTCTTGGAGATTGCGGAGGAGGGTCTGGAATATTATCATTAGCATTGGCCTGGCGGCCTCGTCGTGGTCCGGGAGGTACAAGAGGCACCTCATCCTCTCTAATTTCATCTACCTCCTCCCCCGTAAGCACATTTCCAAGAGGGTTATTAGCATTTAAAGCCATTGGGTACCTGTAGTAATCACACACACAAATTAGTAACAAAGAAGGAAAGAAGAACAACACACAAAACTAACTAAATAGATAGCCAAAACCGTTAGCTCCCCGGCAACGATGCCAAAAAGTGATCGCTGCCAACTCTGCACCACTAAAAAGTAGCGAGAGAGGGTCGCAATAGCTTTTACCCGATTTTGGGTCGGGATGGAATCCATAGAGAGCTAGGATTGGAGTCGAGTATCTATCTAGTTGAGGATTCCGTGTATGCTCTTAATTGATCTTCTATTCATTTTTGGATTTTCTTTATAGTTGTATTTTTGTCAAACTGCTAACTAAAAATGCAACTAGATTAAGCTAAGAGATGAAATGCTACAAGTTGTATAAAATAGTATAAAGGGCACTAGGGTAGTGACCTTCACCTAGGTGGCTAATTGACGGGTAATTGCATCTAAGGCGCGATTGATATGATTGGGGAAATATGTTATTACCGTTACTCAATACTACCCACTCTACACCTCTCGGTAGAAAGAGTGGTTTTGCCCAATTGACTCTCTCAAGACCAATTGGGTATGCATAATTGCCCAAGCAACTAGGGTTCAAGTCGGGTAATTACTCTCTCGAGGTTTAACCCTTTAATTGGGACTATCAAATCTCTTGAGTCCATCCCAATTCCTTGTTGAGTCAATTTTGGAGACTTAGGCTCTCTTTCTCAAGAAGAACCCAAGTCTACTAAGCACAAACTAGTGTTTGCAACCACTAATTCATAAATTAAACCATAAAATTGACACAAATAGCAAACACCCATAATCAATCTAGCGTTAAATCACAACACCCATCAATTACCCACACTAGGGTTGAGCCACAACCCTAGCTAATGGGTTTAGCTACTCATGCTTAAAGATAAAATCAAAGAAATAGATGAAGAGAAAGACATAATATTAAATTACTAAAGTAAATACAAAGATTTAATTGCTAAAAATATGTTAAAGTTCCCAAAATAGCTACAAAATAGCTTTTCACGAGCGCAACCTATGTCTGATAATAACTGGTTACCCTAAAAATGGAAAAATGTGCTACTTATACTAAGCTGGAAAACTGGACAAAAATGCCCCTGCGGGGTCAGTGCGGGCCGCACAAAATGGACTGCGGCCGCACTAGGCTCTTGGACTTGAAATCTTGGCTCTCTGAACCCAGGCTCCGCAGACCGCACAGAATGGACCATGGTCGTGGAGGTTTCTAATGCGGTCCGCACAATCATGACCGCGGACCGCGCTGACTTGAACCTTGGCAAATTACATCTCTCTGATCTTCTCTTCCGCGGACCGCACATAATGGTAGTGCGGCCGTGGATCCTTCAGTGCGGACCGCACAATCTCCACTACGGCCGCACTGCTTTGACACTTGATTTACCAGTCTCTGAATCTCCCTAGTGCGGACCGCACAAAGTGTAGTGCGGCCGCACTAGGCCTGTTTGTCCTGAGTTTGCCTTGTCTTTGGTACTTGTGCAGATTTCACTCCTTGTTGAGCCGATATTTGACATCTCGTCACTTTGTTGATCAAACCTGCAATCAAGCACAACATATGAGCCTTTTGGGTTTATTTTGTAAGAATTTATACTCAAAGCGTAAGCAATAAGGTGCATGAAATACGTCAAAATCCGTAGTTATCACGGGTCAATGCTGTCGACAAAGACAAATGGTGGGATAACAAGATCGATAGTATATTGAATTGGAGTGGGTACAAGCCTGGCAAAGGACTCGGCAAAAACCTCCAAGGAATAGCTAAACCCATAACACTCAAGAAACATGGCACCACTTTCGGCTTGGGGTATGAATACACCTGGGAAGAGTTCAACGACTGGTCTCCACCATGGCGCGGTCCTTACTACCCACTAGAGCAACCGATACTGCATTTGGAGTAGACTTTCCAATAGGCCGACGTCGTCTATGGAACGGACGAAGAAGAAGCGCTCGCAGCAGTGAAAAACTTGTTTTTAGAGGACAATGATATGGATTGCTGCGTTATTCTTGAGGAGAAGAGGGAGGAGGGCCCTTCCATACAGGCTGTAAGCAAAGGAGCACGCCTCAATAACTGGACTATTAGGACAATCAGAGCCCGACGAGCCTTGGGGTAGCAAGGCTAAAACAAGCAACATGCACTATTTTTGTTTACTAGATGATTTTCTTTTCGCATTTTTAAATTCCCGCAATAAGATCTTCAATGTTCAAAACAGTTATGAAATTTATCAAAGCATTTTGACTTTTCTTATTAATCAACACTCATTATTATTTTTCTCTCATTACTTTACTTATACAGCATTACTATTACTTATCTTGATGAACCTATGATTGTGACATGCAATGAGACAACGTAACAAACAGACATTGATTCAGAAGAATATGACATACCAGAGGAGATTGTCAAAGAAGTGGAGAACTTTGAGAACAGACCTAAGTCCAACCTGGACGAGATAGAAATTGTTAACCTGGGAGACGTAGAAAACGTCAAGGAAACACGAATCAGCATTCACCTATCGCCATTAGAGAAGAAAGAATACCTAGAACTTGCAAATCCTACTCAGAAGCGCACTTCGGAGATTGTCCAACAACTTCTTTCACAGCGGAGGAATCCTGTATAGGAGGACTCCTGATTTGGGATTGTTAAGGTGTGTCGACGCAAAAGAAGCATCCAAGCTGCTAGGGGAAATTCATGCTGGGACCTGTGGTCCACATATGAATGCTTCTGTTTTAGCAAAGAAGATACTCCGGGCTGGTTACTTTTGGATGACTTTGGAGACAGATTGAATCCAGTATGTCCGGAAATGCCATCGTTGTCAGATTCACGCGGACATGATAAGAGTGCCTCCAAGCGAGCTCCACACAACAAGCTCACCGTGGCCGTTCGTTGCTTGGGGAATGGATGTTATTGGACCAATCGAGCCTGCTGCTTCCAACGTACACAGGTTTATCCTAGAAGCAATCGACTATTTCACCAAGTGGGTCGAAGTAGCATCTTATAGAGCAGTAACTAAGAAAGTCATGGCAGACTTCGTCCGCGACCACATTGTTTGTCGATTCGGTATCCCAGAGTCGATCATCACTGATAATGGCTCCAATCTCAACAGTGACCTAATGAAAGGTATATGTGAAACCTTCAAGTAGCCACAAGAATTCCACAGCCTACAGGCCTCAAATGAACGGAGCTGTGGAAGCCGCCAACAAGAATATCAAGAAGATATTGAGGAAAAAGATAGAAAAGCACAAACAGTGGGACAAGAAGTTAGCATTTGCTCTATTAGGGTATCGCACCACAGTTTGCACATCAATCGGGGCAACCCCTTATATGCTAGTTTATGGTACAGAGGCGGTCATTCCCGCCGAAGTAGAAATTCCTTCCCTAAGGATCATACAGGAAGCTGAGCTCGACGACGTAGAATGGGTGAAAAGTCGTTATGAGCAACTAGATCTTATAGACAGAAAGAGGATGAACGCAGTTTGCCATGGTCAACTCTATCAGAGCACAATGTCCATAGCCTTCAACAAAAGAGACAAGCCAAGACAGTTCAGAGTGGGACAGCTGGTGTTAAAGAACATTTTTCCGCATCAAGATGAAGCCAAAGGGAAGTTCTCTCCCAACTGGCAAGGTCCGTACATGGTTCACCGGGTTCTGACAGGAGGAGCCCTCATACATGCTGAAATGGACGGAGAAGTCAGGCCAAAGCCGATCAATTCAGATGCAGTCAAACGTTACTATGTGTAATCTTTATGTTTTCCCTACATGATGTAAATTGAACTACGCATGACCTGATTCCCGTTTAAGAGGAGATACGTAGGCAGCCTTATGGGTTCGGTCACAATTCAATAAAATTTTCATTTCCCCCGAAAATTGGAAACTGGGGCATAATTTTGAGGAGGACCCTCACAATTCTGAAGCAATTCCAGCAGTATCATCGCAAGCAATAGTCAGAAGCACCAACCCATTAAACTGGGGCATAATTTTGATTTCTATAGCAGGAGAGGCTGCAATGTCTCGAACCGCGTCATAGTCGTCGGTTTATCTAAAAGCTATTTTTTTATATATATACATTTATGTCGTACTTTTACAAAATCGTGCATGACTATTACTGAAATTGCCTTGTTTAGCAATGCTACCCCAATGATACATACAGTATCACCACACTACAAGAAAGAAGGTATTTGCCAACAACATTTTTTGTTTCCATAAATCAAATGTTGTTGCTGAAAGTAGTTTTGGAAAAAATAGATAAGTTGTTGCACGTCGTGGCAATAAACGCCGATGGGAAAAGTATTCGCAACAACCAACAATAGTGTTTCAAAAAAGCTAACTTAACGCAACAAAAATTATTGTTGCCTTAAATTATATTTTATTGGTAAAAAGTCATGCAAATGTGGATTATGAGAACATTTAACAACAAAAATTATTGTTGCAAAAAGTGATCATATTTACCAACAATATTTGTTGTGGTAAAAAAATTGGCGGAAAAGTTAGTTATTGATCTATTATTAAGGCTTTTAGCAAAAATTGCTATTGTGTTTATGAATTACCTTTTGTCAATAATAATTTCACAGATATATGTATAAAATAATCAATTTTATATATATAAATGCCAATACATAAAATTGATACACTTTCAAAAAATAAATCTCCCAAAATGTATGCTTTTATTTACAAAAAGAACAAAAGCACCATATACCAAGGTCATTAAGTTCTAATCTAATTAATCCCTAATCTTCTTCCGATAACTTGTTGCACCGCATGGACCATATTTCCAGCAATGATGATTTAAGCATATTCATCCTACAAAAGAAGATAAATATAATTATATTTTGATAAAAGAAAATTATAAAGTACAAAACTCGAGTAACAAAGAAAAAGAGGGAATAAGATATGCATATTGTCCACTCACTAAATATTGCAACTACTTCATCACTGAAAATGTCACATATTACAAAATTATTGAATAGAAACATTCAGCTAAAAGAAAGCTGAATGTATGTTGCAAAATTATTAGATCAAGAGAACTCCAAATAGAATTAAATAAATTGAGTTGTAAATCTTTCAAAAATTTCACAGCAAAGTTGAATAGTTCCCCAAACAAAGTTGTTGCACCAGAACCTACTAAATACTCCCAAAGATATAATATTATAGTTAACCAAATACATACAAAGATTGATTCAAGTAAATACTCATTTGCGCACGCAGCCAAGTTATGTACTTTTTCATAAAAGATAAAGCTACTTAACATGACTTGTAGACTTGCCTCATCCTCTTCTTTCAAAATATAGAACTATAAGATCAACAAGTATAAATAGTAGCAAGAATGTGAAGGCCGTAAAACAGAGTAGAGGAAACAAAAGATACAATTCACTAAATGACACTAGTTCCATCAATTTCAATCTACTCCATAGTTTTTCCAATCCATCGACAAAATCAAGAATCCTCAAATAAACTTAACTGATTGTGCATTTGGAATTACACAACAGGTCCAACTTTACTAGAAACATGTACAACAGTCATGCCATAATCATAATTATAGGCTGCAAGAAATATTGGGCCATCGCAAGAAAAAAAGATGCATTTAGTAATGGATAGTGTTAGAACAGAAACAATAGCCTTCTTCCTTGAGTTTCCTCCTAGGCTGCCTAACATAAAGAAGGATAAAGGTAGGACATGATTTGAAATATTTAATTATTATTCCTATTTGATTAGAAACAATCCACTCTGGTTGCAACAGAAAGAACCAAGTTCTTTGTATGTGAAATTTGTAAAGAGTAATTTTTTTCTTTATGCTAAGTTAAAATCTTTTTCTCAAACCAAGTCCTGTGAATACAATGAGAATTGCAAATGACTAAGTGATCTTTAACTAAATCAGTAGATCAACTGCTCAGATATTTAAGACAATTATCTACAAATTGATTGACTTATAGAAACTAGGCTTATGGGTCAAGGAAATATATACTATGACCTGTTGCATTTGGTATGGCTTTCTCTTTGCGGATCAAAGGTTTCATTTCTTATTGGTTAATACATGGATATTTCTTTCCTTGTGTTTAATCCCTACTGTACATTCAACCTATGTTGCTCGGAATCTCCAAAAATATCGCCGGGTGCGTGTCGGGTCCTCCAAAAGTAGTGTATTTTTGGAGGATCCGACACCGGTGCGACATCATTTTAGAGAGTCTGCGCAACATAGTATTCAACAATAAAGGTTTCTACTAAAGTAGAGAATTACCTCTTTTTCTCCATCTCATGTTTCACTGTATTAGCAAGAGTTTTCTCTTCACAGTTGCGATATCCTGGGAAAAAAGGAGGCAAGTATGATTGGTAGCACAAATAATTCAAGAGCAATTATACACAAATATATAAGTGAAACTACGAACCGGCACTAGCAGCTTATAAAAAAGTAGTGAATGAATGATAATTGGTAGTACAAATAAGGCTTTATGAATGTGTCTTTGAGAGGCTTCCCCACCAACTGGTCTTTGCAGTAAGGTTGTCGTTTGCAATTCTTCTAGAGAAATAATGCTTCCCTCTTGGGAAAATTCCAGAAAAAAGTGAGATTTATTTGAGAAGTTTTAAGAAATTAGGTAGTTCTTAAGGAATTCATAAAAAAAGAAATGAAAGTGACAGCAAAGTTAGAGTTCTTCTGCAATGAGGAAGTGCCTTTATAGCTCGATTTATTTAAGTCGTTTTCAGCCTTTTGCATAAATACATTGGCTTAATATTGCACATGGTAGGAAAGTAACACATGAAAACATAGAACACAATAGGCTAAGATCACTAACAGTTGATATTCTATATATTAAGAGATGGATCAAAGTTAAAGGAATATTACCATGACATGATCAACATTGCTTTCTTTTATTGATTAGCTCTCTTTTTCCCTCCCCCGCATATTTCTGTCCTTAGAACTTTTTATTAAAAGTATTCCTCAAATTGTAATTCATACCAAGACATGTTTGACCATGTCTATATACCTTAGCCACAAATTGATTGTATTTTCTTGTACTCCTTTCAACGATGCAGCACATGCATATGTTACTTCGCCAACATTGCTTCTCCGCTGATTTTCAGTCTTTTAACAGGTAGATTAGTCTTTTATTCCTTTCAGTTTTCTGTTGTCATTTTTATACTGAGTAGTATATTAAGTCAGTGTCTAGAGACGCATTAAGTAACTTAATTACTTTAATACTGATGCAAAGGTACTGGAGAGTAAAATATAGGCACTTGAGAAGACATATATAAGGTATAATGTATATGGTTTAGAATATAGAAACCAGTTAAACAAATCTACTACAGAATATATTCAGCTATAAAGTCAGGAGTTTCTGTTTTAAATCAGAAGTCAATAGGAATTGGTTAACAACTCTAACACAATTTTTTTTGAGAATGAAAAAATGAATAGGAGCAGGAAACTGAACATCTACATATAAAATGCATAGGGTTAATTCAAGCACCTCAATGTATCACGAAACAAACATAAGTGATCAAAATATTCACCGATGAATGTAACTTTGGTTGTAACGTGAAAAACTGCCACTATCCAGTTTAATAAAGTTTTATCTTAGCAGCTTTTATTTAGAAAAACGCAGCTTGTACAAGTAACTTTGCAATAAAAAAAATCTCACACCATATACAAATAGAAGAAAAATCGAGAAACTCCAAAAGAGTGAAAAACCAGTAGATAAAGGACACAATCAATGCTTTTAAATAATAAATTTTTACACTAAAACCCCCATTAAAATAACTAAACTCAGAACAAAACCAAAATCAGAAATTAAGGATATGCACCAAGGTATTTCTTTCCAAACATGCATAAGAAAGTAAAATAAAATACCAGACATGCATGTAGAAAATCTTGCAAGAAATTATTTAAAAAAAACAGAGAAACCAACATCAAACAAAAGATAGACAAAAATTTCATAAAAACTAAAAGTGAAAGCCAAAAGTCAGTACACAATGCAAGAAATAAAGAAACAGGAATGAAAACTTACCAAACTTCACAAACACAATAGATGCTAGAAGATTTTAGTTAGCATAAGGTAAAATCAGAAGAACATATAGATCCAGATAAGCCCAGAAGAATTGAACCACTCCCTAAAAGGAATATGACATCATGAACTTGTCATTCAACTGTTGAAGTACCAAAGCACGAAGAAAATAGCAGAGTAGCGAAAGAGAGACATAGAGATTTTGTAATTAAAAATGTTACATAATCATGATGGTCGACACAATTGTGGATCATGGCATAGCAAGCTCCCTTTTTTACTCCAAAGACACCAAAAATTGGTTCAAGTTGCACCTCTCAATTCTCAAACATAGATGCTAAAGAAACGAATATAGACAAAGCAGAGACTAACTTACAGTGAGATGTGGAAATAAAAGTAACACAGCCAAAGAGAGCTTCGCAAAGCCCGAAGCAGCCTATTCTTTAGGAGCATTACAACGCAAAAAATATAGCCAAAGCAATCTATCCCAATTCCAAAAGCATAAATATGCCAATAAATAAATAAATTATTGTCACGATCTGCTTGTGAATCTACAATCAATAGAAAGGAACGTAATATTTTAAATTAAAAAAAAAAGGTAAAATAGAAATACCAACCAAATAAGACATGAGACCATTGATTAGAACTCGAATGGAGCTATAAGTACTGATGTGGATGAACCACACTATCTTTATTTAGAACCTGTAGGAAAATGGTTAATTTGATGCCCTAGTTTTTGCTTTGAGAAAGTTGTCGACCCTGGTTAGGACCTCCTAACTAAAAACCTAAATCGAAGCATTCAAGGAATTGAAACCCTAAACTAGAAACAACTAAAACTAGAGATGAAGGAGCTTACAATTTTAAGCCATAGCCGCAACACTGGAAGATAAGGTTGTCGCTCAATTGAACCTCTTAACTCAAAGCACGAGTCGAAGGGTTGAACGAATTGGGGAAGGTGAAAGCCAAAATGAAAATAAAAAAGGGGAGGGATTCGCGGGGAAAAAGGGAGGGAAGTTTCCCGCTTTTGTTTTTGCTAAAAATTGAGAAAGAACTAAATATTCTTTAGGCCACAAGTCAAACAAACTTTTGAGAAAAATAAGTATTTTACCAACAAGAAAATACTTTTGGCAATACTAACAATTTATTGTTGCCAATTTATTTATATTTTAAAAATTTTATATTACCCAAAAAGTTATGGCAACAAAATTAAAATGTTAGCCAACAAGAAATTTTTTGTGGGTAAAATTTCTACGATATAGCAACAACTAAATAGAGGTGTTTCCATTTATTGATATTTAGCAACAATATCATTGTTGTTGTTAAAAAGTTGTCGCAAATTATAGACTTTCTTGAAGTGCCAGATCAAAGCCGAACAGGTCAAGCAGAGCCAGCGGGGATACGAACTAACCTTCCCCCTTTTGCAAAACTCACTATTTTTCTTTGGATGCAGGCGCTTGGATTGCGAAATCATCAAACATACTATACACTCACGAGACAAACATTGTTCGGGAATAGAACTCTCAAGACCGTTGCACTTACCTGTAGTTGCTATCCGTACACCAGCAATATCCCGTGTGTCACAATGCCCCAGCAGCCACAATATCGCAATCTGCTATTAACTAAGAAAGCTCCGTTACCATTTGCCATTTTTATTTCTTGCAATCTGCATTTCTGCATTGCATAAGGCCACTATTCTGCCTTCCGAGACTAAACGATGTCTCTATCTGTATTTCCGACTTGCATAAGGCTACTATTCTGCCTTCCGAGACTAAGCGTTGTCTCCATCTGCATTTTTGTATTGCATAAGGCTACTATTCTGCCTTCCGAGACTAAACGCTGTCTCCATCTGCATTTCTGCATTGCATAAGGCTACTATTCTGCCTTCCGAGACTAAACGCTGTCTCTATCTACATTGCATGGCTGAAAGATTGCCTCATACTGCATCTGCATGGCTGAAAGATCGCCTCATACTACATCTGCATGGCTAAAAGATCGCCTCATACTGCATTGCATGGCTGAAAGATCGCCTCATATTGCATCTGCATGGCTGAAAAATCGCCTCATACTGCATCTGCATGGCTGAAAGATTGCCTCATACTGCATTGCATGGCTGAAAGATCGCCTCATACTACATTTGCATGGCTGAAAGATCGCCTCATACTGCATCTGCATGGCTGAAAGATTGCCTCATACTGCATCTGCATGGCTGAAAGATCGCCTCATACTGCATTGCATGGGTGAAAGATCGCCTCATACTGCATCTGCATGGCTGAAAGATCGCCTCATACTGCACCTGCATGGCTGAAAGATCGCCTCATACTGCATCTGCATGGCTGAAAGATCGCCACATACTACACCTGTATGGCTAAAAGATCGCCACATACTACACCTGCATGGCTGAAAGATCGCCTCATACTGCATCTGCACGGCTGAAAGATCGCCACATACCGCATTTCATGGGCTGAAAGATAGCCACATACTGCATTTCATGGGCTGAAAGATCGCCACACTACCCAAAGGCATCATCGTTCGGAGGCACCATCTTCATAGCCCGAGAACACCATGTCATGGCCTGAGAACCCCTCCTTTTTAATCTTTTGCATATCATTATTCAAAGGTATCATGGTTCGGAGGCATCATCCTCATAGCCCGAGAGCATTATTTCATGGCCTGTGAATCCTTTATCGTGCGCTTCATGGCCCAGGACGTCATGGTCTAAGGACGTCATCCTAACCGTCAAAAGACAACATTCATGGTCCGACGGGAACTTGCATCATATCTAAATTTATGCACAATATATGCTTGTATTGTTTCTGATTGCAGGTAAAACCGGCGAGCAACAGCCGCCCCAGCAGGAGCCTGCTCCAGTTCCCGCAGCCACATCAAACCTAACCATTCCAGTAAGCCACTCACTCGACCAACTCGAAATATTGCTTCCGTTCTTGGAAAATACCCGTTGGCATACTCCGCCGACGGATCCTGAACTACATACAGCCTGCTTCCTATAAAACCAGGGATAAGTAGGCAGCTCAGAAGCCAGGGTACGGCCTGAACCTCTTCAAACCGTTTCGCTCGGTCAAAATTGGCCATCATATCTTTACCCGGAAACTCTTTCATCCTTCCCGGGTAAAGAGGGGCAGCTGTTGACACCCAATTTTTCCCTATATATTTTTAATATGCAAAATACCTTCAAAATAACATGTGTATCCATATATAAGCATGTCTAAATATTTTATTATTTTCCCCTAATTTTTAAGGGCTTTTAATCAATTTATTTCCATATTTTTATCCATGAAAATACCAATAATAATTCCCAAAATTATTATTTTTGGTAGTCATTTATTGGACTTTCGTATTTATGCTGAAATATAGCTAAGATCATTTTTTCCATATTTTTTATAAATTTAGTTAGTATTTTAAAGCTAGATTGCATATAATTGCAATATTAGCCTCTTTCAGGATTTAATTGTGTTTTATATTCATAAAATTAAGTCCTGTATTTTTAAAATTGTTAATTATATGCTATAGATCATTTTAGTGCTTTCAATTTATTTGCAGAAATTAATTTACTATTTTTTATAATTTTAAAAGGGGAAAATTGGCTATTTAAATAATAGCCCAATTTCGTTTCAATTATAGCCTAATTTGAATCCCAAATCAAACCCTATTTTTCGGCCCAATTTCGTTTAAACCCGACCCCTAACCCAACTAAACTTACCCAAACCCGGATCCCCACCTAACCCCTTTAATCCCATTCGTTGGTCATTTAGATCAACGGCCACCGGCTGCCCTTTCCTTTTTAATTTCAAACGACCCCTAAAACCCTATCATTTCTCACAATCTGCCACCCTTGGATCCTCTTTCTCTTTAAACTCTATGAAACTCTCACAAACCATAGCCGCCGCCCTCTCACCCCATCCTAACTACACCCTAATCCATGGCCTTCCGTGGTCATTTGAGACCTGTGCCAGCTTTTCATGGCTTCTATGTGTTTGGCTCTGTGGTTTCATGACTAGATTTCGAAGGAGTTTGATCTAGTCTTTGCTCGACTAGTGTTCATGGCCTTTCTCCGGCAAGCCACGACCTTTTCCGGCCATTTATGGCCTTTTGAGGCGGGTCTTTGACCTTTTCTGGTTAGATCGTTATCTTTCGAGATCTTTCTCGTTTCTTTTGGGTTTTCTGAAACCCTAAACTCTAAGACCTTTCTTTTTTCTTTCAGATCAACTTTAGATCTGTACTTGTTATAAGTGTTTTCTCGAAAGTTTTTCAACTTTCTTTCAAAAACGACTATTCATCTTCTCCGATTAGGGTTTTTCCTTTAAATTTTCTTTTCAAAGATCTCTGATTTTAACGTATTTCAGATTTTGCTATGGTTTTGTTCATGTTATTCTTCTATCTGAGTTAGCATGTTAAAACCCTAATTTTTTTTGGGTCTCAATCGGGTTCTGAAATTATTTGTTTAAATGTATGCTTGTTTAATTAAGTTCTTTGTTCTGACTCTCTTCTCCTTGTTTAACTTATCTGATTTGAGCTCTTATCATCTTTTAAGCTCGACTACTGTTGAACCCCTAAATTCTTAGAAGTTTTTCCTCATTCGTTACTGTGAGACCTTTCTTGTTTTTGATTCTCTTTTACCTGTAGCTATGTTCTTCTTTGCTGTCGATTCTATGTGATTGTTTGACTTACTTGACCTTTATGCTTCGAAATATTTTCTTACTACTGAACCCTAGCTTACCCTTACTGCTACTGTATGTTTGTGTTGCTTCTTTTTGTCAACTTCTTTAACTCTACATGCTTGTTCATTCCTTGCTATTTATATGTTGAAGTGCAGAATTATGTTTCTTTCTTGACTGATCCTGATTCCCTCAATATTGTGACTGATTGCGAAAGGTTTTCTCATGAACCCTAGTTTTACTCGTTTGTTTGAATTAATTGATTCCTTTCCTTTACTGTAATATATACCTTGCTGAATCCTTTCCGAAAATAAGTATTTTTCTGTACTTAGACTTGATTATTTACTTAATGCTTGTATTACTCCTTTTATGGCAATAATCAGTCTGTCTCTAAACTGATTTCTTTCCTTACTTGCATCTGTGACTAACCGTTAAACAGTGATTCCTTAATTAAAGGGAATAACTAGTATAATTGATTCTAACTACTGATTGTTTTCATATTTGTGTTAAAACCTTACTGGTTACTCGTTTTCAAAAACTATAAATACACTGCACCCTTCTTCTTTCAAACACACAAACAAACGAATCACTTGAGTTTAGAACACACACTTCACTCAAAAACTCTCTCTCTTTTCTCTGTTACTACTTGTGTTGTTGCCTTGTCTAGCCGGCTGAAAGCCAAGGCTAGGCTGTGGAAATCTGCTTACTTTTCTTTCTGCATTTGCATCTTTACTGGTATGTTCTAATTAATTTTTCAAGTGTCAAAAACAATATGTTCCTTTACTATTGCCTTCACTCTTGCCTGTTTCCTGCTTTTGTTTAATCAAGTTTCATCACTAAAGCATGTTGTAAAACAGTGTATTCCTTTATGTATAAATACCCTGTCAGTCATTCGATTATGTGATTATGACTTATGAATCCCAAACCCCATATCACATATGTGTTTGTATTCTCTGCTTGGTTTGAGGGCGTGTCAGCATTAGACATTGATGTACATGACCCAAACCTGACCCTCCCGAGGGTCATATGCTTCATGTGCTGTGTTCTCTGGCTGGTTTATGGGCATGCCAGCACCATCTATTGCTATGCATGCCTAAGCCTGGCCCCCTTTATAAGGTCATATGCTCCCTGCAATGTAATCCCAAACCCCTGAACCCTTTAAATAAAAATGTTGATTATGTATAGTGTTAGCTTTACTATTCCTGTTTCCAATTATCTTTACCCTTTGCTATTTTCAACCCAGTTTTAAACAAATCCCTATTCTGCACTTCCACTATACTCTTAGACCAAGGTTCTGCCCCTCTTGTGTGAGCCTTGCCTTGGGACCCATAAGCTCCCTCTGAACTTGGACATATAAGGGCTGGCCCTTCCACACTGCACTCATCTCTATCTGGTTATGCAGCTTGGGTGTAAACACTGCCCGGGGTCCCTTGAGACCCTTAGGGAACTTTGACACACCCAGGTATGATAAAGGCTTTGAACACCAAGTGGCAGTTGAAGTAATTAATTATATAACTCGGATAGGAAGTCAAGATCAAGCTTCCTATGGTTGTAACTTTTTATTTTTTTTACTTTTCTGATGTAATTCAGTACTTGGTCTGTAATAATTTGTAACGAATATTGGGGTTGGTTAGTGAAAAGGGAATGGGTAATTATGCATGTTTAGAAGGGTAGAGAACATGCCTATAGGACCCGTTCTCTGTATGATTTAAATTCTGTATTTAGATAACATGCCTATAGGATTTGTCTTAAATTCTGCATGTTTATTACAACACTTAAACACCATGCTCTTAGGATCTAAACGGCTACAATCAGACATCATGTTCATAAGAAAAATTAGTATCTTTCATAGAAATCATGTCTACAGGAATCAAAAAATCAGAATAGTAGAGATCATGCCTATAGGATCTGAAACCAGTCTAGTTTAAAATCAATTTGACTCATACTGTTCTGAACTATTTTTTATTAAAAAATAACTCTCTCTCTCTCTCTTATTAACACGGTTTAGGAAGCATGCCTATAGGATCTCAAATCGTTTATTTTAGAACTGTTACTGCTTTGCTATTTTTTTAAATCGATATAGATATCATGTTCTTAGGATATCGTCAATACACGTAGGCAAGCCTTAGGTAATAACAACAAAACTAAATCCGCTTTTGTTAATTAATAATTGCTACAACCAGCAGGCAGGCCTGATTCGGACTTCTTATCTGAGTTATGTAATAAATTGGTCTTCTTCAACAACTAAAACTCCCTCTTGTCTTAGTATTTTAAATTCTAACCTTGAATGCGTTTTAAGTCATGCTACTTTTTGTGCTTTGCTTGAGGAGGTATATTTGAGCCTCTTAACTGTTTATATGCCTTCCCCAATATGCAGTCCTATATGTTCTTGTTTATCGCTTAGTATTTTGCTTTTAAACCTGAGAGTCAGCCTAGAACCTCCTTCTTATAGGAATAGTAGTCCTAAATTCCTCGGGGACTGATAGGAATGGGACGGGTAATAGCATGCAATAGAGGTCGATACCAATCCGCGCTTTAATACCTTAACAGGGTGGGAAGGGTAGATATGGATATGATGACCGGTGCGCTAATACCACGTGTATCCCCTCTTTAGAGGAGTGATTACAGAGTATTACATTGATGTGATCCATATTACAAATAAACCTAGGACCCTTCTTATATTCGTCAGCATGTTTAGTTATAACTCTTTCAAAACATTGTTTTATTTTATCATTTCCAAACATTTATGTATTCAAAATCCCCTCGTATTTGAGCCTTATTTGTTTACTTGATAATTGCACAAATTCACAAAGAACTATCGGGCCGTGAACCACACTAGTGGATCCTGAGGGGTGCCTAACGCCTTCCCCTTGGAATAATTTCAAGCCCTTACCCTATCTATGGCTATCAAAAAATGTAGTTGTAGTTGAACTTTATAGGTGTCCTAATGCACCATAAATCATTAGGTGGCGACTCCTCAAATGCAAAACCCAGTTCCCAAAAGGAATGAGTTGTCCTATGCCCAAAATGTCATAAACCCGATTTTCTGATGCAAAAAGGGAAAAAGGAGGCGTGACACTCAACCGCTACATCCTCACTGCCGGAAGGAGGGCCATGGACAATGGAGTGACGTTGGAAAACTCATCACGTACGCGGTGAGTTCGAGGCATCTTGATAATAGAAGGTGTGCTGGTAATACTAAAATGAGGAATGCTGACTGAACAGAAAGATGAGAGATGAGCTACGGGAACTGAGCAAAGAGCTGAGAAAGATAATCAAAGGGGGCAATGTACACACAAGGAAGGAAATGGCTAAAAGTTTCTGAAAAAACAAAACCTTCACCTATTTATAGGGTTGGATATCACGAGAATCGAAGTAGAAGACTGCCAATGGTGCTAAAACCAAAGTGACAAGCAATCAGACGATGTCTCAGGAAGGTGTGTAATGATGACGCGCGTGGGAGTGACATCATATCCTGATAACTGCATCAATTAGGATTCCATGGGACGTGTCTTTATCTCGGCTTTGGACAAACCGGTGCAATTCGACAGCCAAATTCCCCAACGAAAATGGATGATATCCGCTTATTAAGGACGTGTAGGGCCATGATCTTAACAAGCGGAGGGACTAACTGTATTTGTCCAAATATGGCAACCACAGCAACGGATAAGCATGACATGGGAAGGAGTCACTGCAACACAATGACTGACGGTCGTTGTGGCAAAGGACGATCACCAAAGGCGAGCAGCTGACATAAGATAGTATCGGTAGTTTAAACTTAGAAAAGGACAGGAAGAATATGCCTTGTGGATATTCTTTATGTTGTACTTTGTAGGATTTTGGGAAATCTCCCTTATAAATAGGAGGAGATAGTAAACAAAAAGGGGATCTGCCATTTGAAAGAGAAAAGAACTGATTGTAAAAGAGATGAGGGAATATACGAAAAAGTTGTCTTATTCGCTTTGCTCAAACACATGTTATTTAACTTTCATCCATTAATATCAAGATTCCTCATCCAATCATATAATCATTGGGATGCAACCCCCTTTTTACGACAACCATTATCATTCTTACATTTATTGCATATTTATGATATTACATACACTGTAAATCATAGTGCATTAAGTTCACACATTGATGCTACTGAGATTTTCTCGTTATATCAGATTTTCATGCTATTTGATCTAAGATTTATTTAGCTCAATGAAGATTCACCCCATCAATTTGTTATCGGATTGGTTCAACAATTATTTTCTCAAACAACAAATTTGACATCGATAAAGCCAGAGAGAAAATTAAGAGTAGCGACGCATCAAACGGCAATACTTCATAAAATTTGAGCCGAAAATGATGTAAATCAAAGGGAATCAAGAAGATAGACCTTTATTCCTAAAATTTCATCTCTTATATGTACAATGATAATGAAGCCAAAGCTTCAAAAGTAGAAATCTTTCAACGAGCTATCAACTAGAACCTCGAACCGGCAAAGTCGAACATCACCTCACTCTAGCGATGATTTTCGGGACTAATTTTCATTCTGTTTCCATGAAGTTATCCTAGCTGGAATTTCGTGTTAAGGGGTGGTGAAGTGGGGCTATTCTATGGCTGAATATTTATGGTTAAAGGTGATGGTTTCCCGATGGGTTTGGTGTTGTTTTTCAGCTTTTTTTGAAGTCATTCTTAGCCGGTTTTTGGGCTATTTTCTTGCTCGTTTTCATGGCTTTTTCATGGCCTACTTTAGCAGCAACTATAGAAGGTTTTGTAGATGATTTTGTTTCGGTGGTATTTCAGCATTGTTTCGGAGTTGTTTTAGGGACAGTTTTTAGCTCGTTTTTGGAGCTGAAGTGGGATGGCTTTGGAGGTTGTTTTAGGACTGTTTCGCAGCTGGATTTGGCTGCTCTTTGCAGCTGGGTTCGCTGCTGATTTTCAGCTGATTATTGTTGCTTTTTTGTCTATTTTCGTAGCTGGTTTTGCTGCGATTTTGAGTTGGATTTTGAGGTGCTTTATGGGGTGTTTTTGGGTGGAGATGACGTTGGGTGTTAAGGTTTTCGGAGCTGGCGTTTGAGGTAGTAAAGCCGACGAGAGAGTGGTCAATTTCAGTTGCTCTTTTTCAGTAACTTTTTCCCCTAATTTTCTTTATGTGCTCCCCCCCTTTTTTTCTTATGTGTTATGTATATTTTTATAAAAAGAGATGAGGGAGAAGAAATCAGTTAGAGGGAGACGGGAGTGCGAGTTGTGTGTGCATGGAGGAGGATAGTGGGGATGTGAGTGGGGGACATGAGTGGGAAAGTGGGGGAAGTGGGAAGTGAGTGGTGAAAGTGGGAGTGTGAATGAAGAAAGTGGGAAGCGAGGTATTGGTGAGATGAGTGGGGAAAAATTCAAGCATGATCAGAAATTAGATGCTCATATCAGTTAATTTCAAAATCATAAATATTAAAATATTAGCATGGTAGATTTTTAGTTAGAAAAATTTCGTGCTTTTTGTCACGACCCAAAAACTAACCCGGTCGTGATGGCGCCTATTGCGGTACTATGCCAGCCAACTTATTATCTAATACTCCATATTTCATTTAAAGCTTAAGTAAAACCATGTTTTTAGCAGAAATCCGACAAAAGATATAAGTGAAAATCAAAACAAAGCGTAAAAGACAAGCCCGACCTCGGATTTCACTAGTCATGAGCAACATACTACAACGGTTCGAAATAAAATAAGACTAACATAGTCTGAGAGTAGCCAACTAATACACTAAAAGGAAGATAAGGAAGAAGAAGGCGGGACTACGATCGCCTAGCAACTACCTCGCTATCTCCAAGGAAAGTCTGCAACTAATATGATCAGAAAACCGATACCGTGCCCCGAGATACCTGGATCTGCACAAAGGGGTGCAGGGGGTAACGTGAGTATACCAACTCAGTAAGTAACAAGTCCAAACTATGGACTGATAGGTTGTGATGAACCAAACCTCAACAGCTAATAACATGTAATCATATAGAAAGTAGGCATGCTTGCAGTTCAAGTAAAACTCAATAGTAAATAAATGCAGTCTAATCAGTACGGAGTACAAAACTCAGGAAATCTCTAAGTACCAATGCACAGCTAGCATGATCAAATACCATGTACCTCCACTCACAAGTGCTCAACCACTCGGTATTGTATATAGCCATCTGGCCCAGGGAAGATCCATCACGGAATATATATATATATATCACTGACAGCAGGCATCCAGTACCGAGGAAGGCCATTCCAGCCCTATGGAGAAGATCCATTTCCAGGTATAAATACTTCGGACAAGATCCATGTCGAAGGAAGATCCATCCCTCAATATCATCAACTACGCTCACTGGGTGTGTAAAGACTCAGAGGGGCTCCTGTCAGCCCAAGCGCTATAACAAGCCAACAAAGGCAAAATCAATATCTTGCTGCGGCGTGTAGCCCGATCCCATACTGTCACTCAATATCAGGTTCTCGGCCTTACTCAGTCATCACTCTCCAGTCTCACTCACACGGGCTCAAAATATCATGATGCTAGCCCGATCAATGATATGATATGTCAAATAACAATAATCGAGACTTAGGCATGATATAATATGTATGAACAAGACTGAATACAAAATATCAATGAAGTAAGTAATATGACTGCAAGAATCGACCTCCAGGGTCTCAACAGTATTGACGTGAAGCCTTAACATGATAATTAGCATGATTTATAGCTCATCAACTTAATCACATATGTGCAACACAGATATCATCAAGAAAGAATCACAAAGCGGTGCCATGGAATGATCCAAGCTGTGATTCCCACGGTGCACGCCCACGCGCCCGTCACTTGGCATTTGTGTCACCTCAATAGTAATCATAGGACACATAGTTCGGCGTTAACAACCCTCATAACCAAGTTTGAAAGCGTTACTTACCTCAAGTCAAGCCAAACTCTAGCCCGCAATGCCCTTGCCTCTCGATTCGGCCTCCAAATGCCTCGAATCTAACCAAAATCAATATATTATCATTAATATACGCTAAAGGAATGAAACATACGAAAATTATCAAATTAACTCAAAAATCCAAAAATTAGCCATACCCGACCCCTGGGCCCACGTCTCGAAATTTGATAAAAATCACATCTGTAGAATCCTCATCCACCCAGGAGTCTATTCATACGAAAAGCATCGAAATTGGACCTCAAATGGCCCCTCAAATCCCCACTCAAAGCTCTCCAATTACAAGCCCTAATCTTCCAACTTTCTTCCCTAATTTCCACTAATTCCATGACTAAACAATGGAAAAATGGTCATAAACACAAGTAATAAAGCTTAAGTGGCTTACCAAACTGAAAACCTTCGATTCCCCTTGAAAAATCACTGCCCTTCAAAAATGGAGAAGCTTAGCAAAATTCGCGAAGAGGACCTTTTTATACCTTCTGCCCAGCGATTTCACACCTGCGGCTCAAATTCCGCATCTGCAGACCGCTTCTGCGACTAAATAGCCTCACCTGCGGTTTTTCACTCATGGCCCAAACATCCGCACCTGCGGGCTCGCAGGTGCGGTAAATCTTCCGCTCCTGTGGCGGACTCCATGCACCTGCGATAATCGCACCTGCTGTTCCCAATCCGCATGTGCAGAAACAACAGAAGCAACAATTTCTGCTGCAAAACTCCTAGTCCAACTTTCCGACAACCATCCAAAACCATCCTGAGGCCCTCGGGACCTCAACCAAACACGCCAACAAGTCACATATCACCATTAAAACTCATGCCAACTCTCATAACACTCAAAACAATTCCGAAACACCAAATCACCCTCGGATTCAAGCCTCGGGATTCTAAAATTTCCGAATTCCGCAATCCATCAAAAAGTCTATCAAACCTCATTCGAATGATCTGAAATTTGGCACACACGTTCCAAATGACACAACGGACCTACTCAAATTTCCGAAATTCCATTCTGACCCCGATATCAAAATTTCCATTACCAATCGGAAAATGCCGAAATTCTAATTTCGCCAATTCAAGCCTAAATCTCCACGAACCTCCAAACTACATTCTGATCATGCTCCCTAGTCCCAAATCACCTAACGAAGCTATCTGAAGCATCAGAATTCACATCCGAGATCTTTTACACATAAGTCAACATCTGATTGACTTTTCTAACTTAAGCTTACTCAAAAGAGACTAAGTGTCTCATACCTCTCCAAAACCACTCATAACCTGAGCCAACCAACCCAATACTACATAATGCAACTGAAGAGTACATAAAAGAGCAGAAATGGGGAAAACGGAGCGGTAACTCATGAAATGACCGGCCGGGTCCTTACATCCTCCCCCTCTTATACAAACGTTCGTCCTCGAACGAGTCAAGAAAAATACCTGAAGCCATAAATAGGTGAGGATATCTGCTCCGCATCTCTCACTCGGTCTCCCAGGTAGCCTCCTCCACGGGCCGACCTCTCCACTGCACTTTCATGAAGCTATATCCTTTGACCTAAACTTTTGAACCCGATGCTCCAAAATAGCCACTAGCTCCACATCATAAGTCAAATCACCGTCTAACTGAACCGTGCTAAAATCTAAGACATGAGGCGGATCGCCAATATACTTACGAAGCGTGAAAACATGAAATATCGGATGCACACTCGAAACGCTGGGTGGCAAAGCAAGCTCATAAGCCACCTCCCCAATCCTCCGAAGCACCACAAAAGGCCCAATGAACCGAGGACTCAACTTCCCCTTCTTCCCAAATCTCATGACACCCTTCATGGGTGAAAGCTTCAGTAGAACCTTCTCCCCAAATATGTAAGACACATCACGAACCTTCCTGTCAGCATAACTCTTTTGTCTTGACTGCGCTGCATGAAGCCGCCCCTAAATCACCTTCACATTGTCTAAAGCATCCTGCACCAAGTATGTACCCAAAAGCCTATCCTCACCCAGTTCAAACAACCAACTAGAGATCTACACCATCTCCCATACAAAGCCTCATATGAAGCCATTTGAATACTCGACTGATAACTATTGTAAGCAAACTCCACGAGCGGTAGAAACTGATCCCAGGACCCCCCCCCCCCCAAATCAACGACACAAGCACGCAACATGCCCTCCAATATCTGAATAGTGCGCTCGGACTGACCGTCCATCTGAGGGTGAAAAGTTGTGCTCAACTCAACCTAAGTACCCAACTCTCGGTGCACGGCCCTCCAAACTGCAAAGTGAATAGAGTACCTACTATACTGAAACTGATTAAAACTGGGATACCATGCAGGCAAACAATCTCTCGGATATAAATCTTAGCTAACCGCTCTGAATAGTAGGTAGTACACACCACAATGAAGTGCACGGACTTGGTTAGCCGATCAACAATCACCCAAATAGCATCGAACTCCTTCAAAGTCTGTGGAGTCCAACTACAAAGTCCATGGTGATCCGCTCCCACTTCCACTCTGGAATATCTATCTACTGAAGCAAGCCCCACCCGGTCTCTGATGCTCATATTTCACCTGGTGACACTTGGGACACCAAGCTACAAATCCCGCAATATCCTTCTTCATTCGTCTCCACCAGTAATGTTGTCTCAAATCCTGATACATCTTCGCGACACCCGGATGGATGGAATACCGGGAGCTATGGGACTCCTCCAGAATCAACTCCCGAAGCCCATCTACATTGGGCACACATATCCGGCCTTGCATCCTCAATACTTCATCATCACCAATAGTCACATCTCTGTCATCGTCGTGCTAAACTCTGTCCTTAGGGACAAGCAAATGAGGATCATCATACTGGCGCTCTCTGATGCGATCAAATAATGAAGACCGAGAAATCACACAAGCTAAGACCCGACTGGGCTCCGAAATATCCAGCCTTACGAACCGATTGGCCAAGGCCAGAACATCAATTGCAAGAGGTCTCTCCCGAATAGGAATATATGCCAAACTCCCCATACTCACCACCTTCCTACCCAAGGCATCGGCCACCACATTGGCCTTTCTAAGATAGTGATGTCATAATCCTTTAGAAGCTCCAACCATCTCTGTTGCCTCAAATTGAGATCCTTCTGCTTGAACAAGTGCTAGAGGCTACGATGATCAGTAAACACCTCACAAGACACACCATACAGATAATGCCTCCAATCTTCAGCACGTGAACAATGGCAGCCAACTCTAGATCATGAACAGGGTATTTCTTCTCATGGGGCTTTAACTAATGAGAAGCATAAGCAATCACTCTACCCTTATGCATCAACACACACCCAATACTGACTCTAGAGGCATCACAATACACTGTATATGAACCTGAAGCTGATGGCAAAACTAACACTGGAGTTGTGGTCAAGGCAGTCTTGAGCTTTTGAAAGCTCGCCCCACACTCATCTGACCACATAAAAGGAGAACCCTTTTGAGTCAACTTGGTCAAGGGTGATGCTATAGATGAAAATCCCTAAACGAACCGACGGTAATAACCCGCCAAACCAAGAAAGCTGCGAATCTCTATGGCTGAGGACGGTCTGGGCCAACTCTGAACTGCCTCTATCTTCTTCGGATCAACCTAAATACCCTCACTGGACACCACGTGCCCCAAGAAAGCCACTGATGAAGAACTTTGCATAAAGCTTCTCCTCCCTCAATCTCTGCAACACAACTCTCAAATGCTCCGCGTGCTCCTCCTGACTACGCAAGTTCACCAGAATATCATCAATGAACGATGACAAACGAGTCGAGATAAGGCTGAAACACGTTGTTCATCAAATGCATGAACGCTGCTGGGCATTGGTCAGCCCAAAAGACATCACAAGGAACTCATAATGACCATATCGGGTCCTTAATGTTGTCTTAAGAATGTCCGAGTCCCTGATCTTCAACTGGTGATACCTAGAATGGAGATCAATCTTGGAGAACACCCTCGCTACCTCAAGCCGGTCAAATAAATCATCGATGCGAGCCAAAGGATACTTGTTCTTTATTGTGACCTTGTTCAACTGCCTGAAATTAATGCACATCCTCATAGTGACATCCTTCTTCTTCACAAATAGAATAGGCACACCCCACGGCGACACACCAGGCCGAACGAACCCCTTATCGAGGAGTTGCTGAAGCTGCTCCTTCCATTCCGTCGATGCCATACGATATGGAATAATAGAAATGGGCTGAGTGCCCGGCACCAAATCAATACTAAAATCAATATCCCTGTCCGGGGGCATGCCCGACAGGTCTGCAGGAAACACATCTGGAAAGTCCCTCACTGCCGGGACAGAATCAATGGTAGGAGCCTCTGCACTGACATCCCTCATGAAGGCTAAGTAAGAAAGACAACCCTTCCCAACCATTCGTTGGGCCTTCAAGAATGAAATTACGCTACTGGAACATAATCAGACGAACCTCGCCACTCAATCCGTGGCAAACCCGGCATAGCCAACATCACTGTCTTAGCATGACAGTCCTGAATACCATGACACAGAGATAACCAATACATGCCTAATATCACATCAATGTCCACCATACAAAGTAATAGAAGGTCCACTCGGGTATCCAAGCCCCCAATAGTCACCACACAAGACCGATACATGCGGTCCATAACAACAGTATCGCCCACCGGAGTAGATACACGAAGAGATAGAACAAGGGGCTCACGGGGCGTATCCAAATAACAAGCAAAATATTATGACACATATGAAAAAGTGGAACCACGATCAAATAAAACAGAGGCATCTTTGTGGCAGATTGAGATAATACCGTGATCACAGCATCTGAAGCAATAGCATCTGGCCTGGCTGGGAGGGCATAGAAACGAGCCTGATCACCACCTGATCGGCCTCCCCCTCTAGGGCGACCCCTAGCTGACTGACCTCCACCCCAAGCTGACTGAGCGGGTGGGGAAGTTACTGGTGCTAAAGCCAAAGGCTGACTCCTTTGCTGGGATGAACCTCCTATAAGATGGGGACAAAACCTCTTAATATGACCCATATCTCCACACTCGAAGCAACCTCTCCCGGCAAATGGCGGTAGGGACTGAAGGGAGCCCCGAGCGCCGGGATAACCACTAGCAGAAACAGGTATCGACGAGCCTTGAACTGATTGTGCCTGAGTCGAACTCTGAGCTAGAAGAGCACTAAGAGATTAGTGGCTCCCCATGGTTTAGTAAAAGGGAGGGGAGATTTTTTCTTCATCCGGGGGTTCCTGATGTGAACTATGAGAACTGTGACCAGATGATCCACCACGGTGGCCCGAACGGGCTGGCTGAGCATGCCTGAATGAACGGCCTCTACTGTGCTGAAACTGACCTCCCGAAGGAACACCTCCAAAACTACCAGATCCCGAGGCCTCTTGGCCTCCCTCTCATCGCGCTCCTTGCGGCGAATTGACTCTATCTCTCTGGAAATGTCAGCCACCTCCTCAAAAGAAGTGCTAGATACTCTTTCTCTCTAGTCAGAAAAATCTGTAGCTGATAAGTGAGGACATCCACGAACCTCCTAATCCTCTCCCTATCCGTGGTAACTAACCAGATAGCATAACGGGCCAACTCGGAGAATCTCACCCCATACTGCGTCACGGTCATATCCCCCTTACGCAGCTGCTTGAACTGCCTATGCAACCCCTCCCTGCAGGAATGAGGCACATACTTCTCTAGGAAGAGAATGGAGAACTGATGCCAGGTAAGGGGAGCTGCACCAGCAGGCCTACGCCTCTCATAAGCCTCCCACCAAGTGAAGGCAGCTCCCGAAAACTGAAAAAGTAGTTAATGAGACCCCCACTAGTCTCCAGAATACCCGTTGTACGTAGAATACTCTGACACTTGTCTAAGAAACCCTGGGTAACCTCGCCCTTAGTACTACTGAAAGTCAGAGGCTGAAGTCATCCAAACCTCTCCAATCAACGATGCTCTTCATCAGGCATAACTGGAACTATATAATCCTGAGCAGGTGCAACCGGCTGGGCTGGTGGTGCCTCCGGTGTCTGAAGTCCCTGCACAACCTGCTCAGGTGTGCGATCGGCGCGAGTCTGAGTAACTCCTCCGGCCTGAGAAGTAGCTGCTGTAGTAGAAACTGCAACCGCTTGGGCAAGGCTAGTGCACATGATCAAGATCTGAGCCATGGTCTCCTGAAGACCCGGAATAACAATAGGCGCAGCCGGTGCCTGAGCTGGTACTGCTGGAGCATTCTCCGCTGGAGCTTGATCATGAACTGGGGTGGCTGGTGGATCTGAAGGTGCTGCCCTAGCTGTTGTACAAGCAACACCCCAGCCCCTACCACGGCCTCGACCTGTCTTCGGCCTCTAGTGGCCCCAGCTAGTGGTACTGGTGGTCGTCCGTCCTGACCGGTAGCACGTGTCCTCACCATCTATGAGAGAATAGAATAACAAAAGTTTAGTTACCAGAATTAACAGATTCGCACGACAGGAATTCAAGAATTGTGATGTTTTTTGTAGAGGTTCTGCAGCCTCAAGAGGTAAGTACAGACGTCTCCGTTCCGATCTGCGAGACTCTGCTAAACGTGCTCATGACCCGTGAGACCTATGTAACCTAGGCTCTGATACCAACTTCTCACGACCCAAAAATCGACCCGGTCGTGATGGCGCCTATAGTGATACAAGGCCAGCCAACTTATTACCTAATACTCCATATTTCATTTAAAGCATAAGTAAAACCATGCTTTTAGCAGATATTCGACAAAAGATATAAAGTGAAAATCAAAACAAAGTGGAAAATACGAGCCCGACCTCGGGTATCACTAGTCATGAGCAACATACTACAACGGTTCGAACTAAAACAAGACAAACATAGTCTGAGAGTAGCCAACTAATACACTAAAAGGAAGATAAGGAAGGAGAAGGCGAGACTACGATCACCCAGTAGCTACCTCGCTATCTCCAAGGAAAGTTTGCTACTAATATGATCAGAAAACCGCTACCGTGCCCCGAGATACCTGGATCCGCACAAAGGGGTGCAGGGGGTAACGTGAGTACACCAACTCAGTAAGTAACAAGTCCAAACTATGGACTGACAGGTTGTGACGAACCAAACCTCAACAGCTAATAACATGTAATCGTATAGAAAGTAGGCATGCTTGCAGTTCAAGCAAAACTCAACAGTAAATAAATGCAGTCCAATCAGTACGGAGTACAAAACTTAGGAAATCTCAAAGTACCAATGCACAGCTAGCATGATCAAATACCATGTACCTCCACTCACAAGTGCTCAACCACTCGGTACTGTATATTGCCATCCGGCCCAAGGAAGATCCATCACGGAATATATATATATATATATATATATATATATATATATATATCTCACTNTACATTCATGGAATACAACGAGATAGTGAATACAATGAAATACATGGAATACAGCGAGATACATTGAAATACAATGAAAAAAAAGACAATGAATACAATGAAATACATGGAAATACATTGAAATATATTAACAGAAAATTCAAGTTGCTCAGCCCCAAACTCTGTCGTCTTTGTTCAAGAACAACCCTAATATCGTCTCGTCGAGAGGGCCGTGATTCTAACTCGAAACGCCACTGTTCCTGTTACCATAATACCCTCACGTGCGCTTCAAAAAATTTATTCTTTACAATTGAAGCCGCCGGAGCCACCGTCAGCAGTCCACTTTCTCGACGGAGTTTACAAGCACCGTGGGCACAAATAGTCGGCGGTGGCACCTTCATCTATATCGGATGATTGCTCGGCAGCCCAAAAGTCTTCGCCGGAAAACTCTAATTCTGATGCTTTGCTGGAGAGTTCTCGTAGTAAGATGAAGGTGGAAGATGAGAAAGAGAGAGGGAGAATAGATATGGGGTAGGGGATGGATTTAAACGTATCCTTCCTTCAACTGGATGGAGAATAGAGGGAGAATACATTAAACGTATCCCTTCCTTCAACTGGATGGAGAATAGAGGGAGAATACATTAAACGTATCCCTTCCTTCAACTGGATGGAGAATAGATGGAGAATACATTAAACGTATCCTTTCCTTCAATTGGATGGATTT
Organism: Nicotiana attenuata; assembly: GCF_001879085.1. Classification (NCBI taxonomy): domain Eukaryota; kingdom Viridiplantae; phylum Streptophyta; class Magnoliopsida; order Solanales; family Solanaceae; genus Nicotiana; species Nicotiana attenuata. The sequence goes on along the minus strand of NW_017670880.1, from coordinate 154,005 downwards.
GATGCTTTGCCGGAGAGTTCTGGTAGTAAGATGAAGGTGGAAGATGAGAGAGAGAGAGAGAGAGGGAGAACAGATATCGGGTAGGGGATACGAGTAATTTGAGGGGATAGGAGAAATTAGTGGAGAGAGAAAAATAATACAAAGCTTGTTTTATGGCTTAAGGGTATGCGCTGACCATAAATAGATATTTGGCTATAAAAAATCAAAAGGTAGCTATGGAATATATTTTTTTAAAAGGTTATTTATTTAAAATAAATAAGGTATCAACCTTTGCTATAGGAGGTAACTAATCATAAAAGAAACTCCAGCCCAATTATAAATTTTCGTGTCAATTTTAGTTGTGTATTGGTAAAATTGCACTTAACACGCAGCAAGCACAGAAGTCAACACGTGGCAAGTATTTCCCGGTCAGCATAAGTCAACCAGAAAAATTAGATCGAAGGTTGAAGACCAAGAAACTACACCCGAAGACGCCCTTCCCATACCGGACAACACAAATACAGACGATCTCGCCGGATGGTCTAAAGTAGTGTCACTATTAGAAATCCGAGAAAATCCGACCGAGCCATACCGATCAATGTTAGTCCGTCAACATAGAGACCAAATAACAGTCCAAAACGACGCAAACTACCAAAAAAAAATATTTTACATGTTTTTTAAATTACATACTGACCGATTTCGATCGGTATATTGGTCAAATATTTGACTACAATGGTCGGACTTGCTTAGTCGAAGTACTTTTTTGATTACCGACCAACATCGGTCGGTAATGTGGACCAACAGTTTTAAATTTTAATAATTATATCATTATTTGAAATGTTTTATAAAATTTTTAGTTGAATATACCGATCAAAGTTGGTCGGTTATTACAAGAGAAGATTTTACCGACCAACTTTGGTCGATAGATGTAATTTCTGGAATATAACCGACCAACATCGGCCGGTTCATAGGCCAATCACGGTCAAACTTTTGAATCACATCAAAATTTACTATCTAAATAATATAAATATAATCCATTAGCGCTTTATTTTGTAAACAAATAATACATGCACTAACATATAATATAACAAGCTATATATAGTTAAAGCAGTACAACGAAGTATATATATATATATATATATATATATATATATATATATATATCACTGACAGCAGGCATCCCGTACCGAGGAAGGCCATTCCAGCCCTATGGAGAAGATCTATCTCCAGGTATAAATACTTCGGACAAGATCCATGTCCAGGGAAGATCCATCCCTCAATATCATCAACTACGCTCACTGGGAGTGTAAAGACTCATAGGGGCTCCTGTCAGCCCTAGCGCTATAACAAGCCAACGAAGGCAAAATCAATATCTTGCTGCGGCATGTAGCCCGATCCCATAGTGTCACTCAATCTCCAGTCTCACTCTCACGAGCTTAAAATATCATGATACTAGCCCGATCAATGATATGATATGTCAAATAACAATAATCGAGACTTAGGCATGATATAATATGTATGAACTAGACTGAGTACAAAATATCAATGAAGCAAGTAATATGACAGCAAGAATCGACCTCCAGGGTCTCAACAGTATTGACGTGAAGCCTTAACATGATAATTAGCATGATTTATAGCTCATCAACTTAATCACATATGTGCAATACAGATATCATCAACAAAGAATCACTAAATGGTGCCATGGAATGATCCAAGCTATGATTCCCACGTTGCACGCACACGCTCCCGTCACTTGGCATTTGTGTCACCTCAATAGTAATCATAGGACACATAGTTCGGGGTTACGAACCCTCAGCACCAAGTTTGAAAGCGTTACTTACCTCAAGTCAAGCCAAACTCTAGCCCGCAATGCCCTTGCCTCTCGATTCAGCCTCCAAATGCCTCGAATCTAACCAAAATCAATATATTATCATTCATATACGCTAAAGGAATGAAACCCATACGAAAATTGTCAAATTAACTCAAAAATCCCGAAATTGGCCGTACCCGACCCCCGTGCCCACGTCTCGAAATTTGATAAAAATCACATCTCTAGAATCCTCATCCACCCAGGAGTCTATTCATACAAAAAGCATCGAAATTGGACCTCAAATGGCCCCTCAAATCCCCACTCAAAGCTCTCCAATTACAATCCCTAATCTCCCAACTTTCTTCCCTAATTTCCACTAATACCATGGCTAAACAATGGAAAAATGGTCATAAACACAAGTAATAAAGCTTAAGTGGCTTACCAAACTGAAAACCTTCGATTCCCCTTGTAAAATCACTGCCCTAGCTCACTTCCCGTCTTCAAAAATGGAGAAGCTTAGCAAAATTCGCAAAGAGGACCTTTTTATACCTTCTGCCCAGCGATTTCACACCTGCGGCTCAAATTCCGCATCTGCAGACCGCTTCTGCGATTAAATAGCCGCACCTGCGATTTTTCACTCATGGCCCAAACATCCGCACATGCGATCTTGCAGGTGTGGTAAATCTTCTGCTCCAGTGGCTGACTCCATGCACCTGCGATCATCGCACCTGCTGTTCCCAATCCGCAGGTGCAGAAACAACAGAAGCAGCAATTTCTGCTGCAAAACTCCAAGTCCAAACGTTCCGACAACCATCCAAAACCATCTTGAGGCCCTCGGGACCTCAACCAAACACGTCAACAAGTCACATATCACCATTCAATCTCATTCCAACTCTCAGAACACTCAAAACAATTCCGAAACACCAAATCACCCTCGGATTCAAGCCTCGGGATTATAAAACTTCCGAATTCTGCAATCGAACAAAAAGTCTATCAAACCTCATTCGAATGATTTGAAATTTGGCACACACGTCCCAAATGACACAAAGGACCTACTCAAATTTCCGAAATTGCATTCCGACCCCGATATCAAAATTTCCACTACCAACCGGAAAACGCCGAAATTCTAATTTCGCCAGTTCAAGCCTAAATCTTCACGAACCTCCAAACTACATTCTGATCATGCTCCCAAGTCCCAAATCACCTAACGAAGCTATCCGAACCATCAGAATTCACATCCGAGATCTTTTTCACATAAGTCAACATCCGATTGACTTTTCTAACTTAAGCTTACTCAAAAGAGACTAAGTGTCTCATACCACTCCAAAACCACTCCTAACCCGAGCCAACCAACCCACTACTACATAATACAATTGAAAAATACATAAAGAAGCAGAAATGGGGAAAACGGAGCGGTAACTCATGAAATGACCGGCCGGGTCCTTACATCCTCCCCCTCTTATACAAACGTTCATCCTCGAATGAGTCAAGAAACATACCAGAAGCCATAAATAGGTGAGAATATCTGCTCCGCATCTCCCCTCGGTCTCCCAGGTAGCCTCTTCCACGGGCCGACCTCTCCACTGCACTTTCATGAAGCTATATCCTTTGACCTCAGCTTTCGAACCCGATGCTCCAAAATAGCCACTGGCTCCACATCATAAGTCAAATTACCGTCTAACTGAACCGTGCTAAAATCCAAGACATGAGACGGATCGCCAATATACTTCTGAAGCGTGGAAACATGAAATATCGGAAGCACACTCGAAAAGCTGGGTGGCAAAGCAAGCTTATAAACCACCTCCCCAATCCTCTGAAGCACCTCAAAAGGCCCAATGAACCGAGAACTCAACTTCCCCTTCTTCACAAATCTCATGACACCCTTCATGGGTGAAACCTTCAGTAGAACCTTCTCCCCAACTATGTAAGACACATAAAGAACCTTCCTGTCAACATAACTCTTTTGTCTTGACTGCGCTGCATGAAGCCGCTCCTAAATCACCTTCACATCGTCTAAAGCATCCTGCACCAAGTATGTACCCAAAAGCCTAGCCTAACCCAGTTCAAACAACCAACTAGAGATCTACACTGTCTCCCATACAAAGCCTCGTATGGAGCCATCTGAATACTCGACTGGTAACTGTTGTAAGCAAACTCCACGAGCGGTAGAAACTGATCCCAGGATTTCCTCCCCCAAATCAACAACACAAGCACGCAACATGCCCTCCAATATCTGAATAGTGCGCTCGGACTGGCTATCCATCTGAGGGTGAAAAATTGTGCTCAACTCAACCTAAGTACCCAACTCTCGGTGCACGGCCCTCCAAAACTGCAAAGTGAATTGAGTACCTCTATCTGAAATGATTGAAACTGGGACACCATGCAGGTAAACAATCTCTCGGATATAAATCTCAGCTAACCCCTCTGAAGAGTAGGTAGTACACACCACAATGAAGTGCACGGACATGGTTAGCCGATCAACAATCACCCAAATAGCATCGAACTCCTTCAAAGTCTGTGGGAGTCCAACTACAAAGTCCATGGCGATCCGCTCCCACTTCCACTCTGGAATATCTATCTGCTGAAGCAAGCCCCACCCGGTCTCTGATGCTCATATTTCAGCTGCTGACAATTGAGACACCGAGCTACAAATCCCGCAATATCCTTCTTCATTCGTCTCCACCAGTAATGTTGTCTCAAATCCTGATACATCTTCGCGGCACCCGGATGGATGGAATACCGGGAGCTATGGGCCTCCTCCAGAATCAACTCCCGAAGCCCATCTACATTGGGCACACATATCCGGCCTTGCATCCTCAATACTTCATCATCACCAATAGTCACATCTCTGGCATCGTCGTGCTAAACTCTGTCCTTAGGGACAAGCAAATGAGGATCATCATACTGGGGCTCTCTGATGCGATCAAATAGTGAAGACCGAGAAATCACACAAGCTAAGACCCGACTGGGCTCCAAAATATCCAACCTCACGAACCGATTGGCCAAGGCCAGAACATCAACTGCAAGAGGTCTCTCCCAAACAGGAATATATGCCAAACTCCCCATACTCACCGCCTTCCTACCCAAGGCATCGGCCACCACATTGGCCTTTTCCGGATGGTATAAGATAGTGATGTCATAATCCTTTAGCAGCTCCAACTATTTCTGCTGCCTCAAATTGAGATCCTTCTGCTTGAACAAGTGCTGGAGGCTACGATGATCAGTAAACACCTCACAAGACACACCATACAGATAGTGCCTCCAAATCTTCAACGCGTGAACAATGGCAGCCAACTCTAGATCATGAACGGGGTAGTTCTTCTCATGGGGCTTTAACTAACGAGAAGCATAAGCAATCACTCTACCCTTATGCATCAACACACACCCAATACCGACTCTAGAGGCATCACAATACACTGTATATGAACCTGAAGCTGATGGCAAAACTAACACTGGAGTTGTGGTCAAGGTAGTCTTGAGCTTCGGAAAGCTCGCCTCACACTCATCCGACCACATAAAATGACCACCCTTTTAAGTCAACTTGGTAAACGGTGATGCAATAGATGAAAATCCCTAAACGAACCGACGGTATTAACCCGCCAAACCAAGAAAGCTGCGAATCTCTGTGGCTGAGGACGGTCTGGGCCAACTCTGAACTGCCTCTATCTTCTTCGGATCAACCTAAGTACCCTCACTGGACACCACATGCCCCAAGAAAGCCACTGATGAAGAACTTTGCATAAAGCTTCTCCTCCCTCAATCTCTACAACACAACTCTCAAATGCTCCGCGTGATCCTCCTGACTACGCGAGTACACCAGAACATCATCAATGAACACAATGACAAACGAGTCGATATTTGGCCGAAACACGTTGTTCATCAAATGCATGAACGTTGCTGGGGCATTGGTCGGTCCAAAAGACATCACAAGGAACTCATAATGACCATATCGGGTCCTTAAAGCTGTCTTAAGAATTTCTGAGTCCCTGATCTTCAACTGGTGATACCTAGAACGGAGATCAATCTTGGAGAACACCCTCGCTACCTCAAGCCGGTCAAATAAATCATCGATGCGAGGCAAAGGATACTTGTTGTTGATTGTGACCTTGTTCAACTGCCGGAAAGTAATGACATCCTCATAGTGCCATCGTTCTTCTTCACAAATAGAATAGGCGCACCCCACGGCGACACACTAGGCCGAACGAACCCCTTATCGAGAAGTTGCTGAAGCTGCTCCTTCAACTCCATCGATGCCATATGATATGTAATAATAGAAATGGGCTGAGTGCCCGGCACCAAATCAATACTAAAATCAATATCCCTGTCCAGGGGCATGCCCGACAGGTCTGCAGGAAACACATCTGGAAAGTCCCTCACTGCCGGGACAGAATCAATGGTAGGAGCCTCTGCACTGACATCCCTCACGAAGGCTAAGTAAGAAAGACAACCCTTCCCAACCATTCGTTGGGCCTTCAAGAATGAAATTACGCTACTGGAACATAATCAGACGAACCTCGCCACTCAATCCGTGGCACACCCGGCATAGCCAACATCAATGTCTTAGCATGACAGTCCTGAATACCACGACACGGAGATAACCAATACATGCCTAATATCACATCAAAGTCCACTATACAAAGTAACAGAAGGTCCACTCGGGTATCCAAGCCCCCAATAGTCACCACACAAGACCGATACACGCGGTCCACAACAACAGTATCGCCTACTGGAGTAGATACACGAACAGATAGAACAAGGGGCTCACGGGGCGTATCCAAATAACGAGCAAAATATTATGACACGTATGAAAAAGTGGAACCAGGATCAAATAACACAGAGGCATCTTTTTGGCATATTGAGATAATACCGTGATCACAGCATCTGAAGCAATAGCATCTGGCCTGGCTGGGAGGGCATAGAAACGAGCCTGATCACCACCCTATCGGCCTCCCCCTCTAGGGCGACCCCTAGCTGACTGACCTCCACCTCGAGCTGACTAGGTGGGTGGGGAAGTAACTTGTGCTAAAGCCAAAGGCTGACTCCTCTGCTGGGATGAACCTCCTATAAGACGGGGACAAAACCTCTTAATATGACCCAAATCTCCACACTCGAAGCAACCTCTCTCGGCAAATGGCGGTAGGGACTGAAGGGAGCCCCAAGCGCGGGGATAACCACTAGCAGAAACAGGTATAGACGAGCCTTGAACTGATTGTGCCTGAGTAGAACTTTGATCTAGAAGAGCACTGAGAGATTAGTGGCTCCCCATGGTTTAGTAAAAGGGAGGGGAGATTTTTTCTTCATCCGGGGGTTCCTAATGTGAACTATGAGAACTGTGACCAGATGATCCACCACGGTGGCCCGAACGGGCAGGCTGAGCATGCCTATATGAACGACCTCTACTGTGCTGAAACGACCTCCCGAAGGAACACTTCCAAAACTACCAGATCCCCGAGGCCTTTTGGCCTCCCTCTCATCTCGCTCTTTGCTGCGAACTGACTCTATCTCTCTAGAAACGTCAGCCACCTCCTTAAAAGAAGCGCTAGATACTTTTTCTCTCTGCTCAGAAAAATCTGTAGTTGATAAGTGAGGACATCCACGAACCTCCTAATCCTCTCCTTATCCGTGGGAACTAACCAGATAGCATAATGGGCCAACTCGGAGAATCTCATCCCATACTGCGTCAAGGTCATATCCCCCTTACGCATCTTCTTGAACTGCCTGTGCAACCCCTCCCTGCGGGAATGAGGCACATACTTCTCTAGGAAGAGAATGGAGAACTGATGCCAGGTAAGGGGAGCTGCACCAACAGGCGCACGCCTCTCATAAGCCTCCCACCAAGTGAAGGTAGCTCCCGAAAACTGAAAAGTAGTTAATGAGACCCCACTAGTCTCCAGAATACCCGCTGTACGTAGAATCCTCTGACATTTGTCTAAGAAACCCTGGGTAACCTCGCCCTCTGTACCACTGAAAATCAGAGGTTGATGTCTGCCAAACCTCTCCAATCAACGCTGCTCGTCATCAGGCATAACTGGAACTATATAATCCTGAGCAGGTGCAACCGGCTGGGCTGGTGGTGCCTCCGGTGTCTGAAGTCCCTGCACAACCTGCTCAGCTGGTACTGCTGGAGCATTCTCCACTGGAGCCTGATCATGAACTGGGGCGGCTGGTGGATATGCAGGTGCTGCCTAGCTGTTGTACGAGCAACACCCCTGCCCCTACCACGGCCTCCACCTCGTCTTCGGCCTCTAGTGGCCCCATCTGGTGGTACTGGTGGTCGTCCGTCCTGACCGGTAGCACGTGTCCACACCATCTATGAGATAATAAAATAACAAAAGTTTAGTTACCAGAATCAACAGATTCGCACGACAGGAATTCAAGAATTGTGAAGTTTTTCCGAGAGGTTCTGCAACCTCCCGAGGATAAGTACAGACGTCTCCGTACCGATCTGCGAGACTCTGCTAAACCTGCTCATGACCCGTGAGACCTATGTAACCTAGGCTCTGATACCAACTTCTCACGACCCAAAAACCTACCCGGTCGTGATGGCGCCTATGGTGATACAAGGCCAGCCAACTTATTACCTAATACTCCATATTTCATTTAAAGAATAAGTAAAACCATGCTTTTAGCAGATATTCGACAAAAGATATAAACTGGAAATCAAAACAAAATGGAAAATACAATCCCGACCTCGGGTGTCACTAGTCATGAGCAACATACTACAACGGTTCGAAATAAAACAAGACAAACATAGTCTGAGAGTAGCCAACTAATACACTAAAAGGAAGATAAGGAAGGAGAAGGCGAGACTACGATCACCCAGCAGCTACTTCGCTATCTCCAAGGAAAGTTTGCTACTAATATGATCAGAAAACCGCTACCATGCCCCGAGATACCTGGATTCGCACAAAGGGGTGCAGGGGGTTACGTGAGTACACCAACTCAGTAAGTAACAAGTCCAAACTATGGACTGACAGGTTGTGACGAACCAAACCTCAACAGCTAATAACATGTAATCGTATAGAAAGTAGGCATGCTTGCAGTTCAAGTAAACTCAACAGTAAATAAATGCAGTCTAATCAGTACGGAGTACAAAACTCAGGAAATCTCTAAGTACCAATCCATAGCTAGCATGATCAAATACCATGTACCTCCACTCACAAGTGATCAACCACTTGGTACTGTGTGTATATATATATATATATATATATATATATATATATATCACTGACAGCAGGCATCTAGTACCGAGGAAGGCCATTCCAGCCCTATGGAGAAGATCCATCTCCAGGTATAAATATTTCCGACAAGATCCATGTCCAGGGAAGATCCATCCCTCAATATCATCAACTACGCTCACTGGGGGTGTAAAGACTCCGGAGGGACTTCTGTCAGCCCAAGCGCTATAAAAAGCCAACGAAGGCATAATCAATATCTTGCTGCGGCGTGCGGCCCGATCCCATACTGTCACTCAATGTCAGGCTCTCGGCCTGACTCAGTCATCACTCTCCAGTCTCACTCACACGGGCTCAAAATGTCGTGATACTAGCCCGATCAATGATATGATATGTCAAATAACAATAATCGAGACTGAGGCATTATATAATATGCGTGAACAGGACTGAGTACAAAATATTGAAGCAAGTAATATGACAGCAAGAATCAACCTCCAGGATCTCAACAGTATTGGCGTGAAGCCTTAGCATGATTTACTGCTCATCAATTTAGTCACATATGTGCAACACAGATATCAGTAAGAAAGAGTCCCTAAGCGGTGCCTTGGGATGATACAGGCCGCGATTCCCACGGTACACGCCCACATGCCCGTCACTTGACATTTGCGTCACCTGAATATTAATCATAGGACACATAGTTCGGGGTTTGGAACCCTTAGAACAAAGTTTCGAAGCGTTACTTACCTCAAGCAAAGCATAACTCTAGCCCGCAACGCCCTTGCCTCTCGTTTCGGCCTCCATATGCCCTGAATCTAACAAAAATCAGTATATTACCATTAATATACGCTAAAGGAATGAAACCCATACGAAAATTATCAAATTAACTCAAAAAATCCGAAATTGGCCAAACCTGACCCCCGGGACCACGTCTCGATATTCGATAAAAATCACATCTCTAGAATCCTCATCCACCCACGAGTCTATTCATACCAAAAGCATTGAAATTGGACCTCAAATAACCCCTCAAATCCCCACTCAAAGCTCTCCAATTTCAAGCCGTAATCTCCCTACTTTATTCCCTAATTTCCACTAATACCTTGATTAAACAATGGAAAAATGGTCATAAACACAAGTAATAAAGCTTAGGTGGCTTACCCAACTGAAAACCTTCGATTCCCCTTGAAAAATCACTACCCTAGCTCACTTCCCGTCTTCAATAATGGAGAAACTTAGCAAAATTCGCGAAGAGGACCTTTTTATACCTTCTGCCCTCCGATTTCGCACCCGCGGTTCCAATTTTGCATCTGCGGACCGCTTCTGCGACAAAATAGCCGCACCTGCGGTTTTTCACTTAAGGCCCAAACATCCGCACCTGCGCCCCAGGTTTCGCACCTGCGGGCTCGCAAGTGTGGTAAATCTTCCTCTCATGCGGCTTAATCCGCTCGTGCAGCTGCCTCCATGCACCTGTGATCATCACACCTGCGGTCCCCAATCCGCATGTGCGGAAACAACAGAAGCAGCAATTTCTGTTGCAAAACTCCAAATCCAAACTTTCTGACAACCATCCAAAACCATCCCCAGGCCCTCGGGACCTCAACCAAACACGCCAAAAAGTCACATATCACCATTCAAACTCATACCAACCCTCGGAACACTCAAAACAATGCCGAAACACCAAATCACCCTCGGATTCAAGCCTAAGGAGTCTAAAACTTCTGAATTCTGCAATCAATCAAAAAGTCTATCAAACCTCATTCGAATGATCTGAAATTTTTCACACACGTCCCAAATGACACAACGGACCTACTCCATTTTCCGGAATTCCATTCGGGTCCGGATATCAAAATTTCCACTGCCAACCGGAAAACGTGGAAATTCCAATTTCACCAATTCAAGCCTAAATCTACCACGAACCTCCAAAATATATTATGATCACGCTCCCAAGTCCCAAATCACCTAACGAAGCAATCTGAACCATCAGAATTCACATCCGAGATCTTTTACACGTAAGTCAACATTCGATTGACTTTTCCAACTTAAGCTTACTCAAAAGAGACTAAGTGTCACATACCTCTCCAAAACCACTCCGAACCCGAGCCAACCAATCTGATACCACATAATACAACTGAAGAATACATAAAGAAGCAGAAATGGGGAAAACGAAGCGTTAACTCATGAAACGATCGGCCGGGTCGTTACACTTTTAATATAGTATAGATATAGATTAATGTAAAGTTTTATCTTCTCAATTATTTTCTTTCTATTTTACGAATATCTATCCTCTATTTTTAAAGTAATTGTGGTCCTAAAAAATGCAGGAGAATTTCGCGTTATGCATTGAGTGTGAATAGTTCGCAGCATCTAAATACTTAATTGACTCTGAATAATGAAAAACAGCCATATCATACATGTCCCTGCAAATCTCAAGATATTGCTGGAGAACAGGTTTATTTGTTTGCTTCAAAAATACTTTGGTTTGACTTAAAATGCCATTAACGTTAGCTTGAGACAATTGAACCATAATTCGCGTCAAGTCTTTCTTATCAGCAAAAGCACTTTTAGAATTGGATGGACGGCTAATAGGGTTATTTCTTCTTTTCATTTCTCGCTATTCAATCCAACCCTCTTAAAGAAACAAATAAGAAAATTCTTCTTCCCCCCACATATCAATTTTAATATGTAGAGACGCTGGAAAAAGAATTCTTGTATGTCAACGAACATTTTACTTTTAATTTTCGTGCTTTTTGACATAATATGATTTGTCTTAGTTGATTTTTTTAATTCTACACTTGATTGAAAGGGTTTAAATATTAAAAAGGATGAAAACAGAACATTTTGAGGGAAAGTGTGTCAGCTCTCTAATTGATTGATTCTATGAACTTTTACAAACCGATACTATGAAAATGAGACCTTTAAAAAAAAAAAATTCTTTTTTTTTTGCTTAGCCTTAAATCTTATGTTTTTCTATGAACTCGTTTATGATGACATTGTTATGGAACTTTTTCTTAAAAGACAAATATAATAGTACATGCAATCAAAATGGGATTTAGCTCTTGTGCTCGATCAAGGTCATATAACATTAATTTGACTTAATTCACCACTTGATTATATCTAATGTCTACACTGGAAACTCTATGTAGGGGCGGAGCTAGAGACCGAGGTGAAAGTTTGGCGAACCCAGTAATTTTGGTGTAAACTCTATATTTATTTTAAAAAAATTATTTAATATATATTAATTATTAATTTAGGATCCAGTAACTTAAAAGTGTTCGGAACTTATAAGTTTCAAATCCAAGCTGCGACTCTGACTCTAAATCGTCCATAGGTTCTTCTAGTATGCTACATTACTATTATTATTTCATTTTTTAAACTTAAAGTTGCAGCTTCTTTTGTTAATCATTACGTGACTGTTCTTTACATAAGATTTTATAGATAAGAAGAAAAACACTAATGATGCATACATCAATCTAGTAATTTGATAACTTTACCCTTATTTACTTCTTTCGTCTTTGACCACATTATCTATTTTCCCTAAATAAGAGATTTCTACCTAACTATTCTTTTAAATAAGATTTTATATATAAGATGTATGGGTCAGAATCTGACCCCGCGATAATTAACGAAGCTAATTCCGTCTCAAGCTAATTCGTGATTAGTTAGTGGTACGACCACTCAGAATTAACGATATTCAACCCTTATCTGATTAGATCAACAAGGCCACGGCCCGTCCGTCATCATGAAGGCGAAACCCCAACGTGGTCACGGCCACTTACTGCCAGCTCACGAAACTCACAACTATAAATACCAAGAGAGGAAACCCTGTAAAAAGAGGGGGGGGGGGGTTCTTCTGAAACTATTGAGAGGAGGGGCTTCTTCTGAAACTATTGAGAGGAGAGAAGAAAAGGGAGAACGATGCACATATGTGGAATACCATTGTAAGGCTCTGGACCTCTTCATGGAGAGGCAGACGAAAACACTATATGAATAAAAGCTTTTACATTTCTCTTCCTAAAGTTGAGCACTTATTTCGTTANAAGCTTTTAATGTCTCTCTTCCTAACGCTGAGTACTTATTTGCGCATCTTTCATTTGGTCTAATGGATTATTACGGTTTGCTATGATTTTTCCGTGATTTATTTATATTGTTTTATACTCATAAGGTATGTGATAACTTTTGAGCAAACAATTTGGCGCCGTCTGTGGGGATTTCCTAGCAAAATCGCGTAGTTCTTCCCTGGACCAAAAGGAAAGAAACGCCAAACTCGAAAGGGAACTCGAAGATCTCAAATCAAGATCCAAGTCCTCTCTCTCTCTCCGATCTCAGATAGTGCAAACAAAAATAAGAAGCCCCCCCCCCCAAGGGAGAATCTCTGTAAAGCATCTCCCGCATCCCCGAGACGAGCTCCGGCCGGAAACCGGCACGGAGATATCTCGAGCCGAGAGTCGCTTCAAGACAGCCTACATACCCCGATTGGGAAGACAACGTATAAGCTGCTCAAGGTCTCGAATCAAAACCAAGCTTCAGCACCCAATACCCACAGCGCAAGATTCAGGCTATGCGCCTTCGCCATCAAAAGTTCCAAAGTTCAACTATGGTCGAACCAAGATTCAGGCTATGCGCCTTCACCATCAAAATTGACTAAGTTCAATAATAGTGGAACCGGGACTCAGGCTATACGCCTTTGCCATCAAAATCGATAAAGTTCAACAACAGTTGAACTGGGACTCAGGCTATGAGCCTTCGCCATTAAATCAAGGCCGTGCGCCTTCGCCAGTAAGTTCAACTACGGTTGAACCAAGATTCAGGCTATGAGCCTTCGCCATTAAATCAAGGCCGTGCGCCTTCGCAAGTAAGTTCAACTACGGTTGAACTAAGATTCAGGCTATGCGCCTTCGCCATCAAAATCGATAAAGTTCAACAACAGTTGAACTAGGACTCAGGCTATGAGCCTTCGCCATTAAATCAAGGCCGTGCGCCTTCGCCAGTAAGTTCAACTACGGTTGAACCAAGATTCAGGCTATGCGCCTTCACCATCAAAATTGACTAAGTTCAACAGTAGTTGAACTGGGACTCAGGCTATGAGCCTTCGCCATCAAAATGGACAAAGTTCAACGATAGTTGAACTGGGACTCAGGCTATGCGCCTTCGCCATCAAAATCGATAAAGTTCAACAACAGTTGAACTAGGACTCAGGCTATGAGCCTTCGCCATTAAATCAAGGCCGTGCGCCTTCGCCAGTAAGTTCAACTACGGTTGAACCAAGATTCAGGCTATGCGCCTTCGCCATCAAAATCGATAAAGTTCAACAACAGTTGAACTGGGACTCAGGCTATGAGCCTTCGCCATCAAATCAAGGCAGTGCGCCTCCACCAGTAAGTTCAACTACGGTTGAACCAAGATTCAGGCTATGCGCCTTCGCCATCAAAATCGATAAAGTTCAACAACAGTTGAACTGGGACTCAGGCTATGAGCCTTCGCCATTAAATCAAGGCCGTGCGCCTTCGCCAGTAAGTTCAACTACGGTTGAACCAAGATTCAGGCTATGCGCCTTCACCATCAAAATTGACTAAGTTCAACAATAGTTGAACTGGGACTCAGGCTATACGCCTTCGCCATCAAAATCGATAAAGTTCAACAACAGTTGAACTGGGACTCAGGCTATGAGCCTTCGCCATTAAATCAAGGCCGTGCGCCTTCGCCAGTAAGTTCAACTACGGTTGAACCAAGATTCAGGCTATGCGCCTTCACCATCAAAAGTGACAAAGTTCAACTATGGTCGAACCAAGATTCAGGCTATGCGCCTTCACCATCAAAATTGACTAAGTTCAACAATAGTTGAACTGGGACTCAGGCTATGCGCCTTCGCCATCAAAATCGATAAAGCTCAACAGTTGGACTGGGACTCAGGCTATCCGCCTTTGCCATTAAATCAAGGCTATGCGCCTTCGCCAGTAAGTTCAACTGCGGTTAAATAAAGACTCAAGCTACGCGCCTTCGCCATCAAATCCAACGAGTTCGACCGCACTCGAACCATGAGGCTAGATGTCTTCATCCTGAAATTTAACTTGTTCGACCATATTCGAACCGAGGCTCGAACCGAGCGCCTTCATCGTTGAACTCAGCAAAATCCAACCTCCAACAAACCGAGGCGCAGGGTAGGCACCCTTGCCCCTCAAGTAACTACTCCCAACTCAAACTAAGATTGGGGGAACGTAAAGTCCGGCACCAGTCAAACTACAAGGCCGCATGTTTTTTCACCGCGGTCGGTAGTTCGACCACACCCGAACTGGGACTATGACTAAGGGCTAAGTGCCGCTATCGCCAAGCAACGGCTCCGACTCGCTCACCCCGAGTCGAAGAAGAAAAGTCATCAACAATCAAAAACTAACATGCCTACCAGAGTCGAACTCGAAGGCAAATCACCCCTTCGAGCGCATGCAAAGAAAAATCTAAAGGGGAAAAAGAGGAGGTACAAAACAGATACAAGGCAAATAACAGAAAGGAGATCTCATTTATCCACGAAATTAATTGCGGCTCATCCCCGCTTGCACCTGGCCAAGGCCGATCAATAAAAAAAACAAGAAACACCTAAACGCCAAACGGCGAACAAGACAAGAAAAAATGCATAACATCTTTTTACTCGGCGCCATCTGCGCCACCATCTGCGCCAGCGTCAGCCTCTGGCGTCGCCGCGTCAAAACCACAGTCGGCACGGGCCTCACGACCCTTTTGATGCGCCCCCCGAAAGCAGCTTCGGTCATGATGCCGGCCTCCCACAAATTCTTATATACATCATGTTGGGCCTTGGCAAAGACCCAAAGTTCTCGAGCCTGGCTAGAAGAAGCGGCTTGATTCCGTAGGCGCTGATTCTCTTCTTCTAAGGCTGTAATCCGATCCGCCATGACTTGGGCGTCCTGCTCAAAGACACCGATCCGCTCCTCGAGACTCGCTTCTCTAAAGGCCGCAACATCCTTCTCCAACACCCGTTGGGATTCGTGCACGCGGATAGCTTCCTTCAATGCCCCAGCTCTCGACGAGGCATCCCTCACTTGAAGCTTCAATACCGTGACTTCACCCTCCAACGCAGTCACTTTCCCGCTCCATGCCGCAGCGGCCTCCGCCGCCTTAGCCTGGCCCTGGCGCTCACACTCAGCTGCAGCCCTCCTCCCCGCCTCAAGCTCCTCATCCTTCTGCCGGAGCTGCTCCTCGAGAGCACTCGCTCTGCCAAGTGCTTGATGCATCTGAAGCTCCCGCCTCGCCAGTTCCTCGACCAAGGTCCGACTACGAGGATCATTCCTCAAGCGCATGCGCATCTCTCGGCACCGATCTCGGTAGCGGCGGTATTTCTACAGCGCCCACAAAAATATCCCCGAACGGACGTTGGCTCGACGGATGCTCTCCACCTCCAACAAATAAGATTGCAAAGCAAAGACAACGATTAAGATAAAGTTCAAACTAAGACGAAAAAGAAGCGAACCAACATTATATTACATACCCTCAAGCCCATCATAGCCACTTCATTCATTAGTCTGACATCCGTGACGCCCCTCAATGACGCGTTCTCGGCCTCCGAGCACAGCAGCTCAAACTGCGGGACCAAGCTACACCCTTGGAGCAATAAGTTCAGCTCCGCGGGAACCTCGATGAAGCGAGACCGCCCCTCTGCGTGCACCGCTGAATTGGTGAAGCCTTCCTGGAACATACGGACGTCGTCGGGGTCCAAGTCGGATTCAGACTCGTACTCACCCTCTACAGCATCCCTTCCTTCTTCAGCCGCTAGCGAGGTGGAACCTCCCGCCGCAGCCGCCAAAGGAGTGCTTAACTCACCAACATTACCAGCCGTTGAGGAACTACCTCCCGTCTCAGCGACTGGAACCACCAACCGAGTCGCCGAAGCGACGACATCATCATGGCCTAAGCCAGCCAGGGCAACCCCCACTGGCTGTCCACCCTCAAGAGCAAGCGCCGGGACCGCACCCCTCTCCGCATCCATCGGAGGAGAGTCCAAATTAATTACCACAGGAGGAGCCAGCGTAAACACGACTCTATGCCTTATCAAGGGCCTCTCCTCCTCCCCGTCTGATGGTGATTCCGCCCTAGGGCGCACAACCCCTGATGGCCCCTCGTCCCGAAGTGCGGCCTGTGATGGAGAAGGAACCGCTGAAGATTCAACTGATGTCGCCCTCGGTACTGAGCGCGACACAGGAGCCGCAGTAAGTCGAGCGATTGCGCCCGGCCGATGGAAGGCCAACTGAGGGGCCCTGACGCGGCGTGCCCTCCCTGATCACAGAAAAATGAAGTTGTTGAATAGAGTCGAAACAAAGCGGAACAGAAGAAGAAATCAATTTTTTTACCTTCCACAGGTCTACGGCCATGCCTCTCCCAGAAAGACGCCCATGTGCGTATCCCCACCGTATGGGGGAGCACGGCCTTAACCCACTCACGAATCCCAGCCAACGGAGCCGGCGGCGACTTTTCGGCTACAAAATTGATACGAGTTAACGTTTATGAGCACAAGACGTAAGGAGGGGCAAAAAAGGGAATTCAATGATTAAGGAACTTATGTGCATGATTCCAAGCCTCTGGGAGTCCAGTAGAGCACGCCACTAAATGTTCAGTCCTGATGTAGAAGAAGTGCTCGAAAGGGCGAGGGTCGACCTCATCATCCAGCTTCGCAGTCAGGCCCCTCGTCCCGCGAGGGCACGCTCGAATCATGGTACCACGAACTCTCTGGGGAGCGCAGAGGCTAAGCACATGCTGCAGCGTGACCTCCCTATCGGCCAATTCTGCGTATTTGATAAGCATTGCTAATAATTTATAAAGAGAAGGAGTAAGCTGACCCGGGCATACGCCGTAATAACGACATAAATCAACCACTAGCATTGGGAGCGGGAGCTTAAACCCCAACTTGAAGGGATAGGCATAAAAGACGCAGTATCCCCTACGGTCGGTGTGGACCCTCTCCTCGCTTCTAGCGAGAACAACGTCAGCATAGCCGGGAATGACCCCCTGTCCCCGTAGTCGGGACATCCCAATCTCCCCCAGTAATGGGGCCTCATCCACCTGATCCTCCCCACCATCGGCGGTGAAATCAGTCATCGGACCTCCGGGTAGAGGTACTATCTCGTCAACCGACGGAGCTTCACCGGTCTCCACCAGTTCTGCATCGCCCATTGCCGAAAATGGTCCCTCAGTCACCGAAGAGTTGACCGGAAGAACGTTTTGGGAAGAACTGTCTACCATTGTTGATTCAATAACGAGGAAGAAACAAAGTTTGAGGGATGAAGACGAAGGTGAAATAGCAGTAAGGAAAGCTTCTTCAGAATCTCTCTCAGACAAACAATGAGAATATAAAAAAATGAATGCCTCAGCCTTTATTTATAGGCAACACAAGTGGCCTTCATGAACCCTAATAGCCACCATTAACTACATGACCAACCGCACACCGGTTCGATTCCATAGGAATGTGCGTCATTATGACAGGCTCCATGAATCTGCTTTGCAGTCACCAATCAACGTCTCGCCCTCGAAATGGTTGTAACGACCTATGAACGCTGAGGAGATGCTCCGTGCGCCCTAGAAATTTTTTGACGTCGCCAAACACGTATCAAGCGTGCCCTTACTCCCCTCGGCCGCACAACATACGACCCGTCCGCCATGGTCGACGGGTATGCTCCCAAAACAAACGCAAGAATCAGAGCACAATAAAGCTCGACCCCACTCGAAGTGAGTTAAAGGGTCAAGCGCCTTCGTCAAGGAGGAGACTTCGACCTCGATCGAACAATGACTTAATAGCACAATAACAATGTACTAACACTCTACAAGGCTAAGGGCCACCGCCAAAGAGAATTCAGCCTCGACCGAAGCGACAGTCGACCTCCCTATCCGAGTTTCTCAAACTACAGTCGATGAAATCCACTCATCGAGCTCGGCCAAGGCACGATCTCTATAAGCGGAGGGACTAACTGTATGGGTCAGAATCCGACCCCGCGATAATTAACGAAGCTAATCCTGTCCCAAGCTAATTCGTGATTAGTTAGTGGTACGACCACTCAGAATTAACGATATTCAACCCTTATCTGATTAGATCAACAAGGCCACGGCCCGTCCGTCATCATGAAGGCGAAACCCCAACGTGGTCACGGCCACTTACTGCCAGCTCACAAAGCTCACAGCTATAAATACCAAGAGAGGAAACCCTGAAAAAAGAGGGGGGCTTCTTCTGAAACTATTGAGAGGAGAGAGGAAAAGGGAGAATGATGCACATATGTGGAATACCATTGTAAGGCTCTGGACCTCTTCATGGAGAGGCAGACCAAAACACTATTATGAATAAAAGCTTTTACATTTTTCTTCCTAAAGTTGAGCACTTATTTTCGTTTCCCTTATTTGGTCCAATGGATTATTACAGTTTGCTATGATTTTCCCGTGATTTATTTATATTGTTTTATACTCATAAGGTATGTGATAACTTTTGAGCAAACATAAGATAAAGATTAATGATGCATAGATCAAAGTAACTATGCATAGTATATTAGTTTGACCAGGAATCTTTAAAAAATGTATAATTTAAGTAATCAGCTTCTTTTATTTTCTAGAACAATTAATGTCAAGGATAAAATTGAAAAGAAATAATTAATTATTTTTTTATTTTCTGAAATGACAAATAGTTTTCAAAAGACTATTTTTAATAAAAATTTCAACTAAATAGGAAAGGAGGGTGTAGATAGCAGGGGTGGACGCACCGCTTGGCCGGAGAATTTTACTAAATATATGAATACGAACCGATATGCAAACTAAATACTATACAAATTAAATTAAGCAAAGCCTCATATAAGAAAGAGCTCTTAGCTCACTTGGTCGAGCTCTACATCTTCTTTGGGAAGATATGGAGTTCGATACTCTACTGCTTAGTTTTAGAATTTTTTAATCCATAGAGTATACGCTAAAAAGATAAAATGTAAGACTTGAACCCTTAGACCATCAGGTTGTAAGGACAAATAATCGGTCACTTTTAGTATTTGCACTTCGCTCGGTTGTTTAAGGGCATGAGTAGCTCCGTATGATGTATTATGACTTATGTGGATCGTCGGTTTTGATTTTCAAGTTGTTTGGAATTGATTTGGGAGAATGATTCTCACCTAGAACTTAAAATTGAAAAGTTTGACCATGTTTGACTTTTTAGTATTTGACCTCAGATTGGATTTCTGATGGTTTGGTTAGCTCCTTTTGGTGATTTTGGACATAGGAGCGTATCCGGATTGTGATTTGGAGGTCTGTAGTGGAATTTGGCATGAAATGGCGAAAGTTGGAATTTTGAAAAAATTTGACCGGGAGTGGACTTTTTAATATAGGGGTCAGATTCCGATTTTGGAAGTTGAAGCAGGTTTGTATGTCAGACGTGACTTTTGTGCCAAATTTGAGGTCAATCGGACATGATTTGATAGGTTTCTGCATCAGTTGTGGAAGTTGAAGTTTCAAAGTTCAATGATTTCAATTCATCGTTTTGATGTTATTTTGAGTGATTCGAAGGTTCGACTAAGTTCGTATAGAGTTATATGACTTGTTGGCATATTTGGCCGGGGTCCCGAGGGGCTCGGGCGAGTTTTGGATTGATTTCGGAGCATTTTTGGAATATTTGCTAAGATGCATCATTGCTGGTTCTAGTGTTTCCGCATCTGCGAAAATAGGGGCGCAGATGCAAGTCCGTAGATGCGGACAGTTGATCGCAGAAGCGAAGATTTGTGCAGATGCACGTTTGGCGTTGCACCTGCGAGTGCGCAGGAGCGGAAATGGGTCCGCAGGTTCGAAGGGTCGCCTGGTGAGTTGAGGTCGCAGAAGCGAAGTGGTGACCGCAGATGCGGTGGTCGCAGATGCGACATTTTGACCGCAAATGCGGGATTTCTGTGCAGAAGCTATAAAGTCGACGTTTTGGTTATTTCTTCATATTTTCAGGTGAGGGACTCGGATTGAGGCGATTTTTGGAGCAATTTTCATCACAAGGATTGGGGTAAATGTTCTACACTCAGTTTTGACTATATTTCTTGAATCTATCTTCATTTTTGGCAATTGGTTGATGAATTTAAAGAGGAAATTGGGGATTTTGGCCTAAAGTTTCATAATATGAATTTTTGATTTTTGAACACTGATTTGGAGTTGGATTTGAGTGAAACTAGTATGGTTGGACTTGTAATAGAATGGGTTGTCAGATTTTGTGAGTTTTGTCGAGTTTTGAGGCGTGGGCCCGGGTGTGATTTTTGGCCGGATTTGGGATTTGATGTAGAATTCGATCTTTATCATTTATAATTGTTTCCTTGGGCTTTATCTGATGCATTTGAGTTGCTTTTGGCTAGTTTTGAGCCGTTCGGAGGTCACTATGCGTGTGATGGCATCCTTGAAGCATCGCTTGGCTTGCCCGGCATGGGAATTGACTTGTTTAAGATAAGTAACTCTTCTAAACTGTCCCGGCCATAAAACTTACCCGGACGTGATGGAGCCTATCGTGAAACTAGGCCAGCCGACAGAAACCCAAAACCAGCCAGAAAACCATAAGAAGTCATTTTAAGCAATTAATTAATTAAAATCCCATAATATAAGTTTAAATAAGTAGTGCGGAAATATAACACAAGCCCGACATCGGGGTGTCACCAATCATGAGCAACTACAAACTCGTCTAAGAACAAGAGAGGCTAACATAGTCCGAATTAAAAATACTAAGACAATCTGAGAAAGATAAGAAGGAGAAGTGCAGGGTTGCGAATGCCAAACATCTACCTAGCAAATTCCGGAGACCTGCTGGAAGACTAATCAGCACTCACAATCGCATCCCGAGACTCCTAGATCTGCACATAAGGTGCAGGGAGTAATGTGATTACGCTAACTCAGTAAGTAATAAAAGTAAAAGCAGCGAGCTGTAAGAAAATAGGTAATTGCACGTCATAACACTACAACAAAACAGTATATGTCCAGAACAATACAGAAAATCCATTAAATCGTAAAAACAAATCAATTTCAGTAAAACCTTTTTGAAAAATCTTTCACTAGTTTCAAACAAGAGGTGAAAAAGTAAGTAAAATGGTAGAAACGTAAACAGCCCCCCCGGGAACAAACGTGTACCATAAACCGCCCCTCGGGCAAAATATAAACAAAACCAGCCCCTCGGGCAATATCACATCACTCTCACTGGGTTCCCGCGCTCACTGGGGGTGTTCAGACTCCGGAGGGGCTCCTACAGCCCAAGCGCTATCACAAGCCATCTCGTGGCATAATAAATCAGGCCCTTGGCCTCTCATATATCACAAATCAGTACAACATACTGCAGGCGCGCAGCCTGATCCCATAATATCATCATAACACAGGCCCTCGGCCTCACTCAGTCGAAAACCTCTCAAGCCACTCGGGCAACAGTAAAACATGATGCTCAGCTCAAAATATCATTTAAAGTATCAAAATGGAGTAATACAGCTGAGTTATGAATTCAATAAAACAGAGCATGACTGAGAACAAATATTAAGTGAAACCAGTGAGGAATAGTAGTAAAAAGCCCCATAAGGGTCCAAAACAGTTGGCACGAGGCCCAAATATGGCATTCAGCCCAAAACATAGCAGTACTTTCCAAAACACAATGATATCAAACAATTTTCAATCAAATACGCGACTTAACAGTCGTACGGGAAGGACCAAGTCACAATCCCCAACGGTGCACGATCCCACGCTCGTCATCTAGCATGTGCGTCACCTCAAAGTAGCACAACGATGTGAAATCCGAGGTTTCATACCCTCAGGGCAACATTTACAATCATTACATACCTCAATCCGGTCCAAACACCAGCCCGCGATGCATTTTCCTCTCGACTCGGCCTCCGAATGCTCCAAATCTAACCAAAATCAGTTTCATACCATTAATACGCGCTAAAGGAACAAAGCCCAAGCGAAAATAATCAAATTAACTCAAAAGTCCCGATATTGTCCAAACCCGACCCCCGGGCCCACATCTTGGAATTCGATAAAAATCACATCACAAGAATCGTCATCCTCCCACTAGTCCATACATACCAAGAACATCAAAATAGGACCTCAAATGGCCCTTCAAATCCCCAATTTAAACTCTCCAATTAATCCCTAATTCCCCAATATTAGTCCTTAAATCCCGATAATTTCATGTCTAATTAGTTAGAATTTACCATAGAATCGAGTATTGAGTTCAAAAACCTTGCCTCCAAATGTTTCCCTTTGAATCCCTCTCAAAAATCTTCAAAACCGTTCAAAAATGGTGAAAAATGGGCTAAAAATCACGAAGATGGGTTTTTATACATTCTGCCCAGGTATTATTTTCCTCTTCGCGAACGCGGTAGCTCCCTTGCATTCGCGAAGCACAAGATGCCTCAGACCAATATTCCCTTCTTCACGAATGAGAGGGCCCACCCGCGAATGCGAAGACCAAACAACCGACCCTACGCGAACGCGGAACGCTCCTCGCGAACGCGTAGCTTTAACTCATGAACCTTCGCGAACGCGGGACCTACATCGCGAACACAAAGAACAAACCAGCTGCCTCTCTCAATAACCCTTCGCGAACGCGAGAGCCTCTCGCGAACGCGAAGATTCTCTGCCAACAAAAACACCAGCAATTCTACCAACTTTCCAAGTCGTAAAATGATCCCTTAACCACCCGAAACTCACCCGAGGCCCTCGGGACCTCAACCAAACATGCCAACATATCCCATAATATCATTCAAAATTGTTTCAACCTTCAGAACGCTCCAAACAACATCAAAACATCAAATTACCATCGACTTCAAGCCTAAGGATTCCGAATCTTCCGAATTCCGCAAACGATCAAAAAGTCTATCAAACCTCACCCTGAATGACCTGAAATTTTGCACACACATCACAAATGACACAACGGACCTACTCCAATCTTTGAAATTCTATTCCGACCCCGATATCAAAATTTCCACTGCCGTCCGGAAAATGCCAAATTTCCAATTTCGCCAATTCAAGCCTATATCTACCACGGACCTCCAAAATACATTCCGATCACGCTCCTAAGTCCCAAATCACCTAACGAAGCTATACGAACCATCGACATTCACATCCGAGACCTTTTTCACATAAGTCAACATCCGGTTGACTTTTCCAACTTAAGCTTACTCAAAAGAGACCAAGTGTCTCATACCTCTCCAAAACCATTCCGAACCCGAACCAACCAATCCGATACCACATAATACAGTTGAACAAGACATAAATAAGCAGAAATGGGAGAAACGGAGTGGTAACTCATGAAATGACCGGCCGGGTCGTTACATCAACTTAGTGTTAAGGGTATCAAACCCCGAATGACATGTTGTGTGATTGGTATTAAGGTGACACACATGCTAGGTGACGGGCGTGCACCTTGTGAATGGTGGCTTGTTGCCTTCATGGCACTGCATGGTGGCTCTACTTGGTGGATATCTGTGTTTTCACCCTGTGATTAATTAATTGAGTTGTCAATCATGCTAGATACCATGTTTAGGCTTTATGTTGATGTTGTTGGTACCCATAGTGGGCGTTTCTTGCCATCACCTCACTGATTTTATTGATATTTCGTACTCAGTCATATTCATGCATTTATATCATATCTCAGTCTTAGTTGTTAGTTATTGATACATCATATCATTGTTGTCGGGCTAGTTTCATGATATTGAGAGCCCGAGACTGGAGAGATTGATGACTAAGTGAGGCCAAGGGCCTGTTTTGAGGTTATTTATGGGACCGGGTTGCACGCCGCAGCATATTTTATTGATTTATGACTGAGCGAGGCCGAGGGCCTGATTGTTTTATGCCATGATTGGCTTTTTATAGCGCTTGGGCTGAAGGAGCCCCTCCGGAGTCTGCACACCCCAGTGAGCACAGGTACCTACTGAGTGCGAGTGCCGAGCGCCGAGTAACGAGTGATTGAGAGAATTGAGTGACTGTGAGGACTGAGTGACTGGGAGGACTGAGCGAATAGATACTTTGAGAGGATATATATGGTTTTATTGCTAAGTAGCATCGCATTTGACATGCACATGACATACATGCATAGAGATGCATTTTCCTCATGTTGTACGGTATCACGTCATTCATGACTTTTCACACACATTAACATGTGATTATAGAGAGGTATTTCACACATGCTATCTCGAAAGAAAATGAAACATCATATTTACTGTTGAAAGGATTTTTGGTAAAAAGTAACAGTGTTTAAACTTATTTATATTTTGACGATTTCGGTAAAGGATTTGGGCTTTTATTGGTACGCTTGAAAAGTGGAACCGTTTTTCAAAAAACTATGAAAAGGCTGAGCGCTTTATCTCTGAGATATTTCTTTATTTAATTGCTTTACACTGTTATGAACTGCTATTGGTTATTGGTGTTGGACCCGTCCTATGTTCTAAATCGTCACTGCTTTCAACCTAAGGTTAAGTTTGTTACTTTTTGAGTACATGGTGTGAGCACGTGATTTTTGCCCTATATGACTCCCATAATGTCAAAACAAAATAATTTCTTTTCATTATTTGCAATTTTGTGGATTTTTGTGGCATTTTCTGTTGTTTGTTTGCATTTGTTTGTGCATATTTATTTTATTTTAATTAATAGAAAGTACAAAACTATATATTGCATTTGCATTTAGGATTTAATTGTACATATTTTTGATTAATTAGTAATTAAGGTTTTGCAAAAATAGAAAATCACGAAAAATGATTTATTTTTGCATTGCTTAATTTTTATCTTTGAATTTTGTTAAGTTTGTTATTTATTTAATTGTGTTAATTGTTAATTAGAGTTTAATATAATTGGGTAAGTTAATTTAGTTTTTAAGAGTTGATTTAGATTTTTATTTTAATTTGAAAAAGACAAAAGGGGGGTTTTTAATTTAATTTGAAAAAAAAAGAAGAAAAAAAAAAGAGAAAAGGAAATAAAAAGCAAATGAAGAAAATCAGATTTTTGGGCCACTTCAAATCAGCTTCCCCAAGCCCAAACGAATCTTGCCCAAGTCCAGTTCTGTGACCCGCCCAAGTCCAATTCAAACGGCGTCGTTTTGTAACAGCTAGCCTGGGCCGTTGATCTTTGGTGATCGGACGGTTCTGGAACTGTGGGGATTTTTATACATAACTGTCCAAAAATTCACTTCCCCCCCCCCCTCAATCGTCTCCTTCCTTCAGAGATACACCCTCTAACCCTAGACCCGCCGCCCTGAGTTTCTTCACCATCTCCGGCCGGCAGCGGAGCTCAAACCCCCACCAAACAGCCTCAAATCTCTCCCCCACAACCCTCAAGCCCCACTGAACATGAGGATAACACGAAATTCCCTAGAACCCCCACCTTTCCCCTTCAATTTCAAATCTGAGAATCCAAAAAAAAAACCTAAGCCATCCCTAACGTCGATTTTTATGTATCTGAGGCCCGATATGACTCAAGACTTACGTTAGTTGATTGTTCTCCCTCCGGAAAATGGATTAATGGTAGTTTTGGCTCACTCCGGGAATTATCAGTCTTCAACTAGACCATGGACGCCGGCCAAGTTCGTCGCCCTCGTCGATATGTTCTTGTCAAAACCAGTATCACTCCTTCTCCTCTTCTTGTGCCCATCTTTCCGACTCTTGTTTGTTTAGTGTAAATTAGTTCTAGCTCGCTTAAAATCATCATTTCTAAACTGTTTGGATGCATGATTAGAATTAATTGTTTCATCGTAATTTTTCTACTTGATTTTCATTTTTGCCGGTTTAGTCGTTAATTTCGAACTAATGCCAACTTATTCAGGGTGGTTAGAATTATTCTTCCTCTTCAATTCACCCTTAGTGTAGTCTGGGTCAGTTGGAATTTTTAATGCCAATTGTTTGATTTAAGTTCTTGATGTGGGCTTTGTTTGGGTCACCATTGGCCCGTTTCAAGAAATTACTTCCTTTTGATATGGGTTTTGGGCAGACTTGACCCATGTGATCTTCAGATTGGCCGACTGACTTATTTGAGGTGAGAGGTAATTTCAAGGTCTTTAAGGGGTAATTTAGGTAATCGATTGAGAGAATCTTTCAAATAACCAACTAGGAAGCTTCCTAGAAGCTGGGTGAAGGGTTTAAAGTGATATTCAGATTTCTAATTAAGGTCATTTTAGGCAAAAACGAAAATTCAAAAAGGGCAATAATGCAAAACTGAAACTTGTTGTTTACCCTACTTTGCTTGCCTATAAAAGCACTCTTTCTTGCCTTAGAAGGGGATTTTTTGGGGAGAGAACTTAAAATAGAGAAGAGAGAACGGCTGAAAGTTTTCACTATTCCATTGATTTTCCTCTTTGGCTTCCAAATATAAAACTTACTGAAACAATCCTTGGTCCATTAGGTGGTGAGGTAGATGGAATTTGGTTTTGAGCTGGTTTGAAGTTTGCAGAATTATCATTTGATTGAGTGATTTTCGTTTTTGATTGTTTCACCTCCTCCTGGTCTTTTTCGTGTCTGATTTTGTTGAAATTCTGGGTTGCTGGGTTCTGTTGCCTTGCTGTTTGGCTACTGACATCTTGCTGTTTGTTTCATCTCACTTTCCAGGCATTCCCACTAACGCCATGGTCATCACCTAAATGTATTCGAAGTTGAGATTTGAGTTTGGAATAAGAAATGCAGCTGTTGAATCTTATTTGTTCTCTTTACTTACGTGCATGCTGTAATATCCAACATTAGAAATGTTTTGATTAACATGTTGATAGGTATATTTATGGGTTGCAGTTGAGATTTGGATCATGTTAGCTTAGTGCAATGTTGTTTTCTCATAATCAAGTTACTGTTTCTTTTTTTTTTTTGAAATTAGTATTGGATCCTTGCCTTGTGTGTTTCATCTTTAGGTTTGTTTTCAAGTATTGAGTTTGTGCTAATGAACGAATCAGAGGCATGGATACTGATTAATTTGTAGGTTTTAATTAAGTTTGTTTTGAATTGTAAGCTTAATAATAGCATTGTTTGTCTATTGGCCCTTCGCTTTTTAAGTTTGGCAATTAAGTGATGAGTTGCAGTGTGTGGATTTAGAGTATGTGAGGCCATTGGTCACTTTTAGCTTTCATACAGTGATTCTAACTTTTGATTTGAACAATAAGGTACAGTATCATGAACGGTTCAATTGTGGATTTTCAATCGTTAGTTGTTGGGTGTGTGTAAAGTAATTTGATCAGCAAGTTCGAGTGCAAATTTGACAATTCATGCGTTGTAGGGACTCGATCTGAGGTTGGACGTTAAGGTTCTCTTATTTGTCCAATTTGGGCTCAGTGTGGGCCTAAAGCTCTGAAGTTTAGTCCAATTTGGACGTTAAGGTGCCCTCGCTGGGCCAGGCTCATTCCATTGACCGGCCCAAATCCTTAGATCTGATCTTTTATAAGCAATGACCCAAGCGGTCCCCGTGTCCTTTAGTCAATTAATCAGCCCTTTTGGAATAATTGGAATTAGCCATGCGTAATATATAATAATGTATGGCCTCCATGAATTAATGTAGAAACCCCTTAGGTTAAATGATTTGAGGTGCGTTGCGCCAAATAAAATAACAAGTGCGTGGCCTTCGTTTTAATTAGCTTTAACTCAGCCTTAGAATTCGAGGCGTGCCATTTAGCAAATTCCATGGCCCTCGCAAAGTGCAAACGCGTAGTTGCCTTAGGCACGTATTTTAATAATCTACCTTCCTAAACTCGGGTGCAAATTTATGTGACCCAAATCCAAATCTCAACGATGTTAAAATATGTCAAAAACCACGGGTGCATTTATGTGAAGTGGTTCGAGACGTGTTTTAATAACGTTGCAATTTTCTCTAAAAATGAATAAAAGCGGCTAAAACTAAAATTTGCACATAGGTTCATAATTATTTTAAATGAGATAATCAAGCCATTTATGACAGTTGAGCGACCGTGCTAGAACCACGGAACCCGGGAATGCCTAACACCTTCTCCCGGGTTAACAGAATTCCTTACTCGGATTTCTGGTTCGCGGACTGTCAACAGAGTCATAATTTCCTCGGTTCGGGATTCAACCGGTGACTTGGGACACCATTAATCTCCCACGTGGCGACTCTGAATCTTAAAAATAAATCCCGTTCCGATTGTCCTTTAAGTGGAAAAACTCCCTTTATTATACCCTCTTCCGGGGGTGTAAGGAAAAAGGAGGTGTGACACATGGGTCGATTTTACTCATATTGCACTTTCTACACATTGCGTGCAGATTGCGGATGCCGGTGTTACTGTGTTCGATGGTTGCTGGATTGGATGATGTACTTGCGTTCCGGTTGTAGCTGCCTCTTGTTCATGCCAACCGTAGATTATAAAACTCTGTTTATGTACTTTTCAAACATAAGATGTATTTACTTCATTCAGCTTTGTAAACTCTATTCTTAGAAGCTCATGATTTGTACTATCAGTCCTTGGAAAATGTATAAGATTTAGATAATTCCTTTATTTAATTGTTTTATTAAATTAAATGGAAATGATAATTGTTAATTGTCTTACCTAGCGGGTTGGGTTAGGGGCCATCACAACTAGTGAATTTTAGATCGTGATATAGAGCCACAATGTATAAATTTATTGTGATAGGTAATTATTTTAGTCATTTCGTGCAATTTGCGATTTTTTTAGAATTGGGCGTGCTATGCAGAATCAAATGAATTGCTTTATTTATTAGTGATTGTTTGGTACATTATACAGAAGAAGATATTTATTATTCATTCTAACGAGACTAATAATACATTTAAAAAATTAATAATGTTCTTGAATTGTCTTTTATTCATATATTAGAGTTTGTGTTTTTAATTTTTTAATATGATGCCGATCACGTTTTTAAATATCGACACCGCTTAATAAAATTTTTGCGTACCCTCCTCGTAGATAGGATGAATGTAGATGGGGATAGACCATGAAGTCAAACCAAAATTTTAAGCAAACTTTAGCAGCAACCATTGAGCACAAAGCACTAACCCATCTCAATGATGGAATAGTAAATCTCACTTTACGTCTTCAATTATTTTCCTAATGAAACGGGGTTTTCAAGCTTTTGAATTGGTTTAACAGACTTAAAGTTAAATCAGCAAAATGAAAAAAATCATCCGTCTTCGGTTTTAGCGGAGACTTGAGAACAGGTGTTGGTTCAGTAAATGACTCATCGCAAGTGTCAGCATCGCTCAAGGTTTCGCCCGCAGTGTTCGCAGCATCAAAAAAATTATCTGCATCTAAATAGTTAACTGACTCTGAATAGTGAAAAACGGCTGTATCATACATCTCCTTGCAAAGCTCAAGAGATTGCTTGAGAACAGGTTCTTTTGTTTGCTTCAACAACACTTTGGTTTGACTTAAAATTTCATTAGCTTTATCTTAAGACAATTGAATTATAATTCGTGCCAAACTTTTCTTATCAGCAGAAGCACTTCTAGGATCTGCTCTAAGAGATTTGACACATAAATTGTAGTCAATAGTCTTTTGGCAAATATCATCTATCAGATCTCCATACGAATAAGCTACAAAGGAGAGAGATGTAAGAAACATCACTACCAAAATTCTCATGGAATCCATTTTCTTTTCTTTCTTTTTGGAGTCACCAGAGTGGTTTTTATAGCATACATTTTCACATTGATTTTTCTGTATTTATTGGAGAAGATTATGTTAATATTATTGTAACAAGATTCTAGTACTCATATTATACTATTATGGAATAAAAGTTAAATGCTTAGTGATCATAGATATGAACCAAATCAAGATTAATCCTCTTTATGAGGATAATCTTTAATTCATTACAAACATTATTTACAATTAATTTCTTTTCTTTTTAAATGATTTGTAAAATCTAGATGAAAGAGTGGTAAAGGAAGTGAAAACCGAAGATAACACAGACTTAATGTTAAGTTGGAAATTTCTTTGGACTATGTTGACCATATTGAAATCTTATTATAGTATGAGAACCCATATTCATTTGTTATTTATTGGTGGAAGAGACTTACAAATATCGATATGCCCAAAAACTCGAACATTATATTATCTCTGACTTGCGCCTTTACTATACTAGTCTGTCACGACCTAAAAACTAACTCTATCGTGATACGCTTATCGTGGTACTAGGAAAGCCGACACTTCTCAAATTCACTTCGATATTTCATAAAAAAAATTAAGTCGAAGCTTTTCATAACAAAAATTTCATAAAAGAGTTAGACTCAAAATAAGAAAATGCGGAAGAGAAATCCCGACATCGGGGTGTCACTAAGTCATGAGCAACTACTACAAACTGTTCTGAAAATAGTAAGACTAACATAGTCTGAGAATAACCAAAAATACGCTAGAGGGAAGATAAAGAAGGAGAAAAGCAGGGCTGCGATCGCTAGACAGCTACCTCGCTATCTCCGATGATCCGCTACTGAGTAAAATCAACAACCGCTATCGTGGCCAGAGATTCCTGGATCTGCACACAAGGTGCAGGGGGTAACGTGAGTACCCCAACTCAGTAAGTAACAAGTCCAAACAATGGAATGAATGGTAGTAACGAACTCCGCCTCACAAATATAATAGAAGCAATGTACAGAAACGTAGGCATGCTTTAAGTTAAATAGACAGCTCAAAGTGATAAGGTAAATACAGATATGAACAGTTTAAGATATATAACTCAACTTCTTCTGCATGCCAATGAATCAACTGTATGAAATGCACAATGTGCTCCCACTCTCAAATGCTCGTCCACTCAGTAATGTATATGGCTCACACGGCCCAGGGAAGATCCATCCTGGAATATATACATCTCTGACAGCAGTCACTCAGTACTGAGGAAGGCCAATCCATCCCTATGGAGAAGATCCATGTGATGACCCAAAAGGGGTCATCTCGTTTTTAGAAACCAATCCGGGGTTCCGAGGCCTTCAAGACCTCATTTTCCTTCTCCTCGAATTGCGTGCGCAGTCTGGGCATGCTTTCGGAAAGCCCTTATGTAAAAATTTGAGAATAATGCCAACTTTGCCTTTAAATTTGAATTTAAGTTGACTTCGGTCAACATTTTGGGTAAACGGATCCGGACCCGTGATTTGACGGTCCCAGAGGGTCCGTAGAAAAATATGAGACTTGGGCGTATGTGATGACGTCTAAATCCACTACTAAAAAATAAATGGACACGGTCGCATGCAATATAATTTACCCAACTATGAGTGGGGGTAATCCCACAGAGAATAATATGTAGGCGATTAGGAATGTAATAGAATTGTCACTTGTTATGCAGTGCCAAACACTAAGAATTATTTTGAGAAAATATTTATACCTAAATGTGGAAAGTAAACTAACCTAGAAAACAAGTAAAATGATCAATGGCTACAAGTATGGATATATCGGAAATTACAATCAAGTAACGATCCAATGTATTTCACGATTTTAAAAATATGAGTGAGTTTATGTTAATTAGCCACGGGCAATAATTATGTATTAGCTTCTTCTAAAGACTAACAAGACTTCCTAATTGAATTATCCCTAAAACAATTAAGAGATTAAGCACCCCCGGATATGGCTACAAGTAGTTCAATCCTATCCCTAGGTAGAATCTACAAAATGAGGGTTAACGCCTCAAGTTCTTGTTAGTTAATCTTTCCCAATCCCAAATAATCTTTCCCAAAATTAATTCGGAGTTAATGGGCTAGTCCTAGGGTTAGCTAATCCATTTGGAAACATTAAAGAACAAAACTAATTAAAGTAACAATAACTCACTTCATAAAAGGAAAAAAATCATTCAATACATAAGCACAATAAGGTATTTAATCCACACTTTAAATATGAATATTCCCATAAACAAGATTCAAGTGTTGGATAAAATACTACACACTTAGATATACAATACAAAGCAAGGAAATGAAGAAATAAAAATAAATGGGTAAGAAATTCTCAACTAAAAGCTTCAAATCTTCAAGACCAAAGTGTGTGTGCAAACCCTAGCTTCCAACCTTGTTCTCTCTAGCCCTAAGACTGAAAATAATCCAAAAGATCCTCAAAATATCTGCTAGGACAAGTATTTGTGGGTTTGGAATTGAGAACATGTGAAAAGCCTATCGCAGAAGCGAAAAATCAAATAACTTCTGGCACCGCAGATGCGGTCTACCTAGCGCAGATGCGCAACCGCAGAAGTGGTAATCTAACCGCCGATGAGGTTTCTTGCAAAGTCACTCATCTTTGCAGCTGCGGGCCTATTCACGCAGAAGCGGAGTCGCTTCTGGGACCAATCTTCCGCATATGCGTAATCACAGGGGAGTTTTGCATGGTTTTTACCTTTTTTTTATCACTTCCACTCCAATTGAATTCAAATCACTTCATGACAGCATTTACCTGAAAATATAACAATACACACCATAAACGACCTCATATTATAGTTAAAGAACATAAAAACTAAAGAAAAGAGACTAGAATGAGTGGTAAAATCACCACTCATCAACACCCCCAACTTAAAGCGTTTTGCTTGTCCTCAAGCAAATAAAAACCAACACTTCAATGAGGCTTTACATTTAAAGCACAAATAGTATTGCTATTATTTACAAATCACATTCTCCAATTAAGCATTATACTTATGGATTTTGTTGGTACTAATAATTAGGCTCAAGTATGTGCATCTTTCCCGAATAACTCCCTCATTTAAAAACAACTTCAAGAAGTGCAAAGGAGTTTCAAAATAATCAAGTGACAAGAATAAGCCTCAAGAAGTGACTCAAAAGCACTAGTCCACTACATATGCTCAACTTACTCATTTCCGGGTGTATCAATTTCACCAATCCATCCTAAATCATGAGCCCTCACAAGAATGAAAGTCCCAAAATTACTATATTTACAATACAACATAAGGGACAAATTGACAAAGACACTCACTCTCACAAAGAATTTCAAGTGTTACAACATCTCATGCCATAGCTTGCCTATTTTATCATCGCTACTCAGAATATTCGGTTGGAGATCCCATAAGGACTTTTTAAGCTTGTAATGTAGGTTTAGGGAAGGGTCGGATAAGCATTTGGGATACAAGTGACTACACCCTCCGTGAACACTACTCACATTTGTCTTTCTTTTTGCACTTTATTTCTTTTCAAACCACATAGCCTCATTGGCATCTAGTTACCAACATAGAACCACCTTAAATACCTCTCTAATTTTTTTCAAGGCTCCATATTTATATACATACATATATTTCTCTTCTTTTTTTTCTTTTTTTTATACATATTTTTCTTTTGGAGCTTGAATAATTTAATAAGATATACAACCTTACCAATTTCCACTTTGACACCACACCCCCAACTTAGGCTTTTTGCCTCATTCTCAATGTTCAAGGAGGGACGGGTTCAAAAGAAGAAATTATTTTACAAAAGGGGAAAGGTTTGTGATGAGGTGTCCAAAGAAAAGGTTGAAGGCTCAAATAGGGTACTAGTGATAGTATTTATGCAATGGTAAGCTTGAAAGGCTAAAGAGGTTTTACAAATATCACAAAGAATGCCTAAGGTCATCCCTCCAACCAAACATAACTAACCTCAGTGTTGAAAGACCAACCGGCAATTTCTAGATGATAGAAGTAAACACAAGATTTATTTGTACAAACACTAACACATGAATTAATCAAGACGGATCAATTTCATTTTCTAATAAGAGCATCTAGAGCAATATTATTCAAACTAGTGGGCAGAGAGTCACTAAAAGAGCCAAAAATTTATCACAAAAGTTATTCTTCACCATGCAACTTACTTGTTTTAATTCAGAATCAAAATTCGGAGGGATATTCTTAATTCACATTTCACATACAAGAGACTAATTTTGTTAGTACCAAATAATCCAAAAGTCTCCTCCTAGCAAAACAAGACTAATTCCCTTAAGAAAGTCGTCACGCCATCCATCATAGGGAAAAGTCACCCGGTTCAACACAAAATGATCCTCGGGAAAGAACCGTAGCATAAAGAAAACACAAGGAAATACTAATAAAGAAATAAAATAATGAAAACTACTAAAAAAATATATATTTAACAACAACAACTAATATTAAAGGAAGAATAAATAAAGGAAGAAAGAAAAATTAAAATAGGACAACAAAAGTGACTAATCTGCACATATATATAGCTACTCACACTACGCTCGGCAAGAGCACATGATACACAATATCAAAACAAGCCCAGCAAGGGCACAAAATATCCATACAACATAATACGCCCGGCAAGGGCACAAGTCAAAGTAGCAAGGTATAGACAAAATGTACACCACCCCCAACTAACAACATTGCGGTGTCCTCACTCCAAAATATCAAAAATAAAACACAAATAGTTTGAGGGTCTCCCTGAGGTCTGCATCAGACTAGCAGACTGTGGGAGGAAGGCTGATCACTGCTGTGTTGAACTCGTAGCCTCATCATCATCATCATCATCACCAGCAGCGTCTGACATGAAGGAGCACTCCTCGCTATCATGTTTAGCCTACACTTGTATCTTCTTGCCTGGCTGCCCCTATTTGATGATAGCCTTTATGCCTCTCCATATCTTGATCATGAATTTGCTCTTCCTCTTGTTCTTCTCCTTCTCCTTCTGGAAGTCTAACTGGAGATCTGCATGCACCTTGGCCATCTTCTCCTGAGACTCTACCTGACTTTTCTGTGCCTCTAAGTATCTCCTCATGTCTTCCTTGGAGAAGTACGCGGGCCCAGACTGGGAGGATGAGGGCCCACTCGGAAGCTGTGACACTAACTCCCTGATAGATGTAAGCTGGGAGTTTAGCACCCCAAATGGTCCCTAGGGTGCAGCTGCCTATGAAGATGACTCTGGACCGGCAGCAGTAGTGGTGACATTCCTTTTCTTGCTTTTGACTGCACTACCCTCTCCTATCGCTCTTAGTGGATGAAAGGGTTTATCAGCTGGTAACCAACGATCGGTGCTACGCATCTCAACCTCTGCCCTCATGCATAACTGTGTGATCAGCGAAGGAAACATCAACCCTGCATCATTGTCCAACAAATACTATCTCAATCCTGCAGGATATAGTAACCAACATTCACAAGAATGTCGTCCAGGATGCATGAAATGATCAAGGCCCTGGTGTAGGAGACATCTGAGATATTCCCACAAGGTGACACCCTGTTGCAGAGGATGTAGAGCCACATTTTTGCTTCAGCTGTAAAGTCAATTAACTTCAAACCCTTTCTCATGTTTCCCCATTTTGCTCTCATGCTTGGAGGGTAGAGTTTTGAGACAAGCCATTCCCCGTTGTCGCACTAATCCTTCTCTCGCACTGGCTCAACTGGATAGTTAGGAATCCCAAGTGTGTCATTTATCTGCTCCATCCCAAACCTCGCTAGTTTTCCTCTAATGATGAGTTGTGGGTCGGCGAAGTTTGTGCGCTTAAGATTTGCATAGAATTCACGGACCCACTCCTCATTGGCTTTGCATGGAGTGGGAATGAAACATGACCATCCGGAGGCATGGAGACGGGCATAGAAATCTGGGAGCCGTTCGGCCAATTTCTCCTCATTGATCCCCTTTTCAAGCACTATCTTTTTGGTGGCGAGGTTGTCATAGTATATGCGTTGACAGTCAGACGACATGAAGCGTGAGTTATCAAATGGTTCATCAACCTCCTCCTCAATTTCATGATGTTATGGAGCATTTTCGTTCATGTTTGGGTCCATTTTAGCTCAAAATACCTTCAAAAAATCAAAACAAAGTTAGTCGGGCAATAGAATCATGTTAAGCAATTTAAAACACTGCAATTAGGCTAAAGAATCAACTTGAACGAGCCCGGGGAGGACCAGTTCCAAAGCTACTGGAAATTGCCAGTCTGCCTAGTTTCCGCACCTGCGGAAATACCCTCGCAGGTGCGGTCCCGCTTCTGCGGGTTTCCTCAGCATCTGTAGTTTTTCTCAATAGGCCAAAAGTCGTATTTGCGGAACATACAACGCAGGCGGGAGACCGCATCTGCGGTAGATTTTCCGCATCTGCGGTATTCATACAAGGGTTCAGACACCCATTGTTTTTCAACATTTTTCAATTCTTAAACCCAATTTTGGCACCTAATTTATACTCAAGACTTCTAAATTAGTGCACTAAATGAATCTCTGATTCTATTGAGACAGATTTTGTGGTACTTAGCATACAATTTTTTTTTGGACAGTTTATCAAACACTTTGCAGGCAGTTTAAAATTGACTCTTCTTCACACAATTTGGGTACTCAGATTTTCCACAAATTTGTTTCATAGTAAGCAGCACACACTAACCTACTCTCAACCAAAATCCTCACCCTAATATTAGCCTAAATCAGAGGGGGTTTGAGACTAGAGGGACGGCCATGAAAGGCCTGAGAAAAGAAGAAGATGGTCCGCGAAAAGAAGAATGAGAATAGAGAAGAACAAGAGTGAGAGGAGTAGATGAGAACCGAGAGAAAATACCTGTTTCTTGTGTGAGTGCGCTAGAATTCACGAGCAGTGGAGGGTTTGGAGTATGTTAGAGTTGTGGGAGTTTAGGGTTGCGAGAACAAAAGCAGAAGATACCTGAGGGAAATGAGGAAATTAGATCATTAAGATTCCTCAATTTCCGCACCTGCGGATATTTAAGCGCTTCTACGCCAAAAGAATCGCACCTGCGGTTTCGACCGCAACTGCGATTGATTATCCGCTTCTGCCTGCGCTTTTCACTGGGTTCAGCAGTTTGTTTCTGGGCAGCCACTGCCTTGATGCATTCCAATTCTCAACCTCCTCAATTTAGCTCCAAAAAATCTGAAACTTGGTAGATTAGATCAAAATAATATACTAAGCTATTCTAAAAATAGAAAATTTCAGAAATGAACAAAAATTTTGAAAATGATGGGTTGCCTCCCACCAAGCGCCGCATTTAACGTCGTGGCACGACGCAAGACAACTTTACCACTTTTCTCGCCACTTAGACGATATGAACTGGGCACCTAGCTTGGAATCAAGCTTGTGACCACGAGCGGTGGGGGTGGTAAGTTGATGATCAAGCCAAATCTTAATTTGTTCATTTTGCATTTCTTGGCTTTCATGTGAGGAATGTCATTTTGCCTTCTTGTTCCCTCAAATTGTAAGATGTATGGTTTTTGCCTTTCCTCCTCGCAATCCCTCATTGACTCGTGTAGTTCAATTCCCATATCACCACACAATTCCAATGTCGAAAAATGCTTGGAATGTGACATTAACCCTCCAAATTGCACTTCTTCCTTGATTTTGACATCCTCTTTTTCCCCGGACTAGAGTCAATTTCAACCAAATTTTTATTTACACCAGTTAACTCTAATTCCATATTCTTCTCGGCATCATTATCACTCATGGAGTCGGTTGGCGGATGTTCAATTCTTGATTATCACTGATAATGCCACCAATCTCAACAGTGATATGATGAAGGCCATGTGTGAAACCTTCATAATCAAGCACAAAAAATCTACAACATACAGGCCTCAAATGAATGGAGATGTGGAAACTGCCAACAAGAACATCAAAAAGATACTGAGGAAGATGGTAGAAAATCATAAACAATGGCATGAGAAGTTACCCTATTCCCTATTAAGGTACCACACCACAGTCCGCACATCAATTGGGGCAACGCCCTATTTACTGGTTTATGGTACCGAAGTTGTCATTCCAGCCAAAGTAGAAATCCCTTCTTTAAGGATCATACAAGAAGTCGAACTCAGTGATGCAGAATAGATAAGGAGCCGCTATGAGCAACTAGCCCTCATAGACGGAAAAAGAATGAATGTTGTATTTCACGGTCAGCTTTATCAAAATAGAA
Source organism: Nicotiana attenuata (assembly GCF_001879085.1). Taxonomy (NCBI): domain Eukaryota; kingdom Viridiplantae; phylum Streptophyta; class Magnoliopsida; order Solanales; family Solanaceae; genus Nicotiana; species Nicotiana attenuata. The sequence continues at coordinate 115,274 of NW_017670880.1, read as the reverse complement.
TGTCTAGAGCTTTCAACAAAAGGGTCAGACCAAGACAATTCGCGCCAGGGCAGCTGGTGCTGAAGCGGATCTTCCCGCATCAGGATGAAGCCAAAAGGAAATTTTCACCTAACTGGCAAAGTCCCTACATGGTTCACAGGGTTCTAACAGGAGGAGCACTCATACTTGCGGAAATGGACGGAGATGTTTGGCCAAAACCTATCAATTAGATGCAGTCAAGAGATACTATGTTTAGATTGTTTACATTCCTTTATCTGATGTAACTGGACTACGCTTGACCTGATTCCCGTTTAAGAAGTGAAACGTAGGCAGCCCTGTGGGTTCAATCACATCTTAATAAAATCTTCATTTCCCCAGAACCAAAAACTAGGGCAGAATTTTGAGGAGGACCCTCAAAATTCCGGAATAAGTCCAGCCGACGCCATCGTATGCCAGAAAGTCAGAAATCGGTTAAGTAACTGGGGAAGAATTTTGAGAAGGATTCTCAAAATTCTGGAGCAGATCCAACAAACTTCGTTGCACGCAGAACGCAGGATCAAACTGGGGCAAAATTTTGAGGAGGACCCTCAAAATTCTAATGCAAGGAAGCCACAATGTCTCTAAAAGTGATACAGTCATTAGTTTATCTAATTTACTTGATATTATATACCACTATGTTTTCTAAAATAACTCTATTTCATTAAATAAGTGCATATTTTTCGAAAACTTTATTTCTATGGCAGCCAAATGTTACCTAGGGTAACTTGAACAGGATCTCAAGAGCAAAGCAAAGCAAAACAAGCAGACAAAGGCACGAACCAACCTCCCTCTACAAAGCTCACAATTTTTCTTTGGATGCAGGCACCGTGAACATAACAGGAGTATTTGCAAATATACACATATCAAAATCACTATCCTCATAACAATCAGGCCACCAGACGCAAATATATCTCCAGCTAAGAAATATTCTACTCCTATTTGCTACTTGTTCACTGCATAAGGCTGAGCAATGCCTTCCCCTGCATGAGACCAAGCGCTATCTCAAATCTTGCATGAGGCTAAACCCTGCCTCTATATTTGCATAAGACTAAGCATTGCCTTCCCTTGCATGAGACTAAGCCCTATCTCAAATCTTGCATGAGGCTAAGCCCTACCTCTATATTTGCATAAGGCTAAGCACTACCTTCCCTTGCATGAGACTAAGCCCTGTCTCAAATCTTGCATGAGGCTAAGCCCTGCCTTCATATTTGGATAAGGCTAAGCACTGCCTTCCCTTGCATGAGACTAAGCCCTGTCTCAAATCTTGCATGAGGCTAAGCCATGCCTCCATATTTGCATAAGCCTAAGCATTGCCTTTTCTCTGCATGAGACTAAGCCCTGTCTTGATTCTTGCATGAGGCTAAGCCCTGCCTCCATATTTTCATAAGGCTAAACAGTGCCTTCTCTTTGCATAAGACTAAGCCCTGTTTCAAATCTTGCATGAGGCTAAGCCCTTCCTCAATATTTGCATAAGGCTAAGCATTGCCTTCCCCTGCATGAGACTAAGCCCTGTCTCAATTCTTGCATGAGGCTAAGCCATGCCTCCATATTTGCATAAGGCTAAGCATTGCCTTCTCTCCGCATGAGACTAAGCATTGTCTCCCTTTCTTACATGAGGCTAAGCCCTGCCTCTCTATTTGCATAAGGCAAAGCATTTCCTTCTCATGAGACTAAGCATTGTCTCCCTCTGCATAAGTGTTGCTCCATTTTCAATTTGCATTATCTTCTTGTCTTGGGGCTAAGCTCTGCCTCCTAACTCTGCACGAGGCTAAGCGTTGCCTTATTATTACTTTTGGTATCATGTCTCCGCATTTCATGGGTTGATATATAGCCAACTTGTCCAAAGGCATCATCCTCATAGCCTGAAGACACCATGTCATGGCCTGAGGATCTCTCAATACTGCACGTCATTATTCAAAGGCGTCATGGTTCAGAGGCACCATTTTCATGGCTCGAGGACATCATTTCATGTTCTGTGAATCTCGTATCTCATGATTCATGGCCCAGGACGCCACGGTCTAAGGACGTCATCCTCTCCGTCCAAAGACAACCTTCATGGTCCAAAGGGATTTTTCATCATGTTTAAATTCTCGCAATAATCTATATACTTGCATGCATCATGTTTTAAGTTTTGCAGGTAGTTCAGGAAGTAACCATTCTTCAAACAGGAGCAAGCTTCGCTCCGGTTTCCACTCGTACCAATTTATACCTTGCTATTATTTCAAACGTAACCGATCCTCATCAATTGCTCGCCTTCACTCCATGACCGTTAAAATACATGCCATGTGATACATCCGTTACAATTCAGATTCGCCTTCATAACCCCGCATAAACCCATCTGATAGTATCCTTCCCAAAAGAACCCTTTTTGAAACATATAATTATTCCTATAACATTTCCATCGGTTTCATTCACCGGTGGGTCCGAAACTACACATGGCCTGATTCCTGTAAAACCATGGATATGTAGGCAGCTCAGAGACCAGGGTCCGGCCTATATTTTTCAAAACACCCCCCATTCGGTCAAAATCGGTCATCATTTCTTTACCCGATAACTCTTTTATACTTCCCGGTTAAAGAGGGGCAGTTGTTGATACCCAATTTTTCCCTCAAATATTTTAAATATGCATATATATTTTTAAAGATAGTGTGCCTTTACAAACATGCACAAGTATTTCCATAATTTTTCTGCAATTTTTAAAGGTTTTAAATCAATTTATTTCAGCATTTTTTACTTATACAAATATCCAATAATTATCCCTCATATTATTTTATGATGATTTCATCATTTAAATTTATTATTTATGCCCACATATCGCTTAAATATTTTAATTGCATTTTCATAATTATATTTTGCATTTTTAAGGTTAGAATTGCATATTTTGCAATAATAGCCCATATATATGCATAATTACATCATTTATGCAGAAAATGACCTTTTATATTTTTACAATATTAAGCAATCATTTTGAATCAATTTTATGCATAAATATCATATTTTATCATTTATTAGCTATTTTTATAAATTATTTTATCAAATTAATTGGGTATTTAACATATAGCCTCTTTAATTTAATTTTTTCGGACCTCAGCCCAATCTCCACCCCACCCCAGCCCAATTAAATTAACCCACCAACCTATAACCTTGATCCACTACCCTCCCCAACCCAGGTTCAATCCCGGTCGTTGATCTCAAAAGATCAACGGTCCAGGATTTACCTTCTTTTTTAATATACCAAAACCCCCAAACCCTACCTCATTTTCCAAATCCCGCTGCCCCTGAATCCCTTCCTCCGTTCTTCTCTCTCAACCTTCCCCTAACCTTAGCCCGGCATCACCTGAACCCCTTCAATCTATGGAATCTCAAAGAGATTCGAACCAGATTTGGTTCAAACCCCTCATGTTCTCGATGAATCCGTCTGTGTTCATTCATATGTCTGTGAGTACTAATATCTCCGTGCTTATGGCTTCAAATCTGTGGTTCAAGCCAGATTTTTCTCACCTCTGTTATTATATACTCTGACTATTTCTGGCTAAATCCGTTTGGATCTCTTTAGATCTGAAGCGGTTTGAGTTTGTTTGTTACTTTTTCTTTAAGATTCTGCTGTTTTCCCTATTATTGTTAACCGATTTTCGTTTTTCCCTAATAGCTAGGGTTTCAATTTTTAAAGAAGTTTCTGCAAAATGTTTATGTATTTAACTTCGGTTTTCTTCCTTTACTTTTCGACTGATTTTCATCCCTATGTCTTTATGCCCTAGGGTTTCTAATTATTCTACTGCTTGCTATAATGTTTGCCCGTTTGCTTTGGCTGTCAGTTAAACTGAGTAATTGATTTATTTGCCTAATTAGGGTTTGAAATTATCTCTTCTTTTACCCATTCGTTCCTCATATATGTGACTCGTAAGTGGTACTACTTTCCTTAATTGTATCACTAGCCTGATTTCTGCACCTTGATTGTTATGACCGACCTTTGAGTGATTTCTGTACTTATTACGTACCTTATTAAACCTCAATCTTGTTTGCTAATTGATTTCGTGTAAGATTCTCCTTAATCTAAGTAATAATTTCGTAATTTTGTCCTATTAAGTGATTTTTGTTTAACCCTAATTGATTGATTAACTGATTTCTTTGCCTTATTTGTGTACCATTGATTCTCCTACCTTATTTGGTTTTACTCTATTATGTGCTATAAAACCCTTCATTGTTCTGATTTTATAACACACGCTGAGACACACAAGCTAACACCTACAAACCTACACTTACACACTTACACTTATACAATTTGAGTTCTTTTTATCAATCTGATTTGTTGCATTGTCTAGTTGGCTGAAAGCCAAGGCTAGACTCTTGGATTCCACATGCCTTCACCTTCCTGTTTGCTATCTTCTTAACTGGTATGCCTCAATTTCTGTTATCATGTTCTATTCTATATGCTATGTGGTCAGTTTACTATAGGCATCAACATGCTTCTGTCTTAATATCTGTTTCCTGATCATCTCTTTCTCAACTACTATGCTATAATTCTTATTCCTTATGACTTGTATGACTAGCTTATTTTGAACCTCGATATGTTCTGTTTACTATATGTTTCCAGTTTACTATGCACTAGTATGCTTTAGCCCTTGTTATCTCTTTATTCTATATGTCTGTGTGGTTAAGTGGTTCATATTCTAACATGCTTCTGCTGGACATATAGTTCATGTTATGTTCTTGTTATCTTGCTTTGTTCAAAGTGATTTCAGCATGTTTCTCTGCTTAATACATGTCTATACGATTCCACGCAGTAATAATTAGTAAGCTAAGTAACCTTCAATAATGTGAGACTTTGTTTGATTCAGGTTGGGTAGTGCAAATATGTATAGGCAGCTTTGTCTATAATTCAAGTGTCCCTGCTCTTGTTGTGATTGTTTAATTACTGGTATCTATGCCTGAACCAATCTACTAAATGAGGTTTCTGTTCTATTTGCAGTCTTTTGAACCTGTTTGCCCCCAAAAAAATCAAACTACTTTTCTAAAACTATCCACTGCCCCTTATAAACTATTTTTATACTACTACTCTTAGTTATCTAGGGTCCTACAACCCCCAGTATGAGCACTGCCTAGGGTCCATGAGATTCCTCTGAACTCTGACACATTGGGGCTGGTCTTCCAACCTGTTACAAACTGTTTCGTTTGAAAGGTTCTGCTGTGAGCATTGCCCGGGGTCCCTAAGGCCCTTGGGAACCTTGACACATCAGAAGACCATTTGTGTATTATGGATGGACTACCTATGTACATCAGACTTGCTTGCTTGATGGCCTGGTTCCCAGGTTGATGTTGGGCTTGCTAAGGCTCCCTATAGTGTAATGAATAGCTTTGTGTAATTCATTCATATTTGTCTGTAATAATGTAATAATCCTTGTAAAAACAGATATGGGGTTATTAGTAAAAGCTAGGGGAGGGATTTTTATATATCTTTGTCAGGTTCGGGTAGAAACCATGTCTGTAGGCTGTTGTGATAATTCTTTATGTGCGTACCGTTATAAATCATGCCTGTAGGATCTTGTCTCACCGCTTAAAATCTGGAGTTTCATACTTGGCATCCTAGAAATCCTATTTATAGGTTTTTTTATCAATTCTGCCTGAAGAACCCATGTTTCACGCATATTTTCAAATCTCAATGTGTATTAGCGATCACGTATATAGGATCTTCCTTGTGAAAATTACTAACTCATATGACATTTTGTTAACATCTATGTGCACTTAGATATCATGCCTATAGGAAATAAATACTAATCAGTTCTATACTTAGATATTATGCCTATAGGAAATAAATATAAAATTAGTTCTGCACTTAGATATCATACCTATAGAAAACAAATACTAATAAACTCTGCACTTAGATACCATGCCTATAGGAAATAAATATAAAATCAGTTCTGCACTTAGATATTATACCTATAGAAAATAAATATAAAAATCAGTTTTGGCACTTAGAAATCATGCCTATAGGCGTAATTAATTAGAAAGCATGCATGTAGTATCTAAAAAAGAGAAAATCTGCCTATTAAAATCGGTGACCCTTTTATAAACTGTAGTCTCTAATTAACAGTTTGGATACCATCTCAATAGGATTCTGCCCGGTTATCACTTAGGCAAACTGATAGGGTAATTAAAGAAGTCTGGGACTAAAATTGTGATTTCTTCTTGTTTGAAAACATGCTCAGATATAGGGTATTAGCAAATCAGTAGGCAAACTGTTAAGAATCGTTGTTCGCTTTAATAAAGCTGTTATATCTTCTATTCATGCTCATCTAGATATCCTGCTATAGGATCCTAAACTATAAAATTTTGTTTCTTTGAATTGCGTGCATTAGTTGGCTATTTGTGGAGGTTAACATGAGCCCTTTAATTGCTTCTTGTGTGACAGTCCTATATGAACTTTTATTTGTCACTTAGCTTTCTCATTTTTAAGCAACATAGGTGAGTCTAGATCCATCCAAAAATAGAAGTCCTAAACACCTCCAGGACCATAGGTAAGGGATGGTTAGTGCACGCATAAGGTACACATTAGAAGCTACTAGAACGCTCAGGTAATAACTGAAAGATAGTAATTGGGTAGTAAAGAAAATGATGACATGTGCGCTAATGCTATGTGTAGCACCCCTACTTAGGGAAAGTTACCAAGTATTGCATGGAAAAGATCCTATACGCTAAAAAGCGTAGGACCCCTTTAATTTTTGTTTTAAAGTAATTGTCTATTTGTTTTAACTTTCCTTTAAAGACTAATTCGCCTAATTTAAGTTCGGCCGGGACCCACTGTTGTGGACCTCGAGGGGTGTCTAACACCTTCCCCTCAAGGTAATTTCGAGCCCCTACCCGATCTCTGGTGATGTAAACTGGTTGTATGAGTTAACTGTTCTAGGTGCCCTAACACACCTTAATCCGTTAGGTGGCGACTCTACAAATCCCTTACCCAATCCCAAAAGGAAAGGAGTTGACCCAAAAAATGTCGAAACCCGATTTCGCGAGAAAAAGGGGGCGTGACAGTCAGTCTATAGTTTGGACTTGTTACATACTGAGTTGGTGTACTCACGTTACCCCCTGCACCTTGTGTGCAGATCCAGGTGTCTCGGGCCACGTTAGCGGTTGCTGATCATTTTTAGTTGTGGACTTTCCTTGGAGATAGCGAGGTAGTTGCTTGGCGATCGCAGTCCCGCCTTCTTCTTCCTTATCTTCCTCTTAGTGTATTTGTTGGTTATTCTCAGACTATGTTATCTTTTTTATTTTGAAATGTTGTGGTATTTTGCTCATGACTCAGTGACAACCGAGGTCGGGCTTGTATTTTCCGCTTTGTTTTGACTTTTACTTTATATCTTTCATCGGATTTCAGTCGGAAACATGGTTTTACTTAAGTTTTAAACGAAATATGGATTATTTGGTAATCAATTGGCTGGCCTAGTTTCACGATAGGCGCCATCACGACTGGGTCGGTTTTTTGGTCGTGACATATTAGTATCAAAGCCTAGGTTACATAGGTCTTACGGGTCATGAGTAGGTTTAGTAGAGTCTCGTGGATCGGTACGGAGACGTCTGTACTTATCTTCGGGAGGCTGCAGAACCTTTAGGACAAAACTCCACATTGTTGAATTCTTGTCGTGTGAATCTGTTGATTCTAGTACTAAACTCTTGTTATTCTATTCTCTCACAGATAGTGAGGACACGTGCTACCGGTCAGGACGGACGACCACCAGCACCACCGGTTGGGGCCACTAGAGGCCAAGGTCGAGGTCGAGGTCGTGGTAGGGGCAGGGGTGTAGCCCGCAGAGCAGCTAAGGAAGCACCTGCAGATCCACCAGCCGCCCCAGTTCATGATCAGGCTCCAACGGGGGATGCTCCAGCAGCACCAGTCCAGGCACCGACTGTGCCTATTGTTATTCCGAGTCTCCAGGAGACCTTGGCTCAAATTCTAACCGTGTGCACCAGTCTTGCTTAGGCTGTCACAGTTACTACTGCATCAGCTACTTCTCAGGCCGGAGGAGGACCTCAGACTCCTGCCCCCGTACACCCGAGCAGGTTGTTCAGGGACTACAGATACCGGAGGCACCACTAGCCCAACCGGTTGCACCTGCTCAGGATTATGTGGTTCTAGTTATGCCAGATGACGAGCAGCATTGATTTGAGAGGTTTGGTAGACTTCAGCCTCCGACTTTTAGTGGTACAAAGAGAGAGGATGCCCAGTGTTTCTTAGACAAGTCTTAGAGGATCCTATGTACAGCGGGTATTCTGGAGACTAGTGGGGTCTCATCTACTACTTTTTAGTTTTCTGGAGCTTCCTTTACTTGGTGGGAGGCATATGAGAGGCGTAGGCCTGTTGGTGCAGCGCCCCTTACCTGGCAGCAGTTCTCCGTACTCTTCCTGGAGAAGTATGTGCCTCAGTCCCGCAGCTGCGCAGGTATTTCGAGCAGGTGCGTTAGGATGATATGATTGTGACACAGTATGAGATGAGATTTGATGAGTTAGCCCGTCATGCTATTTGTTTGGTTCCTATAAATAAGGAGAGGATCAGGAGATTCGTGGATGGCCTCGCTTATCAGCTACTAGTTTTTATGACCAGAGAGAGGGTGTCCGGTGCTTCTTTTGAGGAGGTGGTTGACATTTCTTGAGAGATAGAATTAATTCGCCGCTAGGAGCAAGTTGAGAGGGAGGCCAAGAGGCCAAGGGGATTTGGTAGTTTTGGTGGTGTTCCTTTGGGAGGTCAGTTTCAGCACGGCAGAGGCCGCACATTTAGACATGCTCAGCCAGCCTATTCGGACCACCGTGGTGGATTATCTGGCCACAGTTCTCACAGTTCACATCAGGGTTACTCATCTCTCAATGCCCTTCCAGCTCATAGTTCGACTCAGGCACCATGAGTTCAGGGCTCATCTATGCCTGGTTCTTCTAGTGGGCATCCCGGTGCTGGGGCTCCCTTCAGTCACCACCGCCATTTACCGGGAGAGGTTAATTTGAGTGTGGATATTTGGGTCATATTAAGAGGTTTTGTCCCCGTCTTACGGGAGGTTTATCTCAGTAGAGGAGTCATCCTTCGACTTCAACACCATTACTTCTCCACCCGCTCAGTCAGCTCGAGGTGGAGGTGAGTCAGATAGGGGCCGCCTTAGAGGGGAAGGTCGATCAGGTGGTGGTCAGGCCCGTTTCCATGCCCTCCCAGCCAGACCAGATGCTATTGCTTCAGATGTTGTGATTACAGGTATTGTCTCAGTCTTCCAGAGAGATGCCTCTTTATTATTTGATCGTGGTTCCATTTTTTCATATGTGTCATCATATTTTGCTCATTATTTGGATATGCCTCGCGATTCTCTTGTTTCGTCTGTTCATGTATCTACTCAGGTGGGCGATACTATTGTTGTAGATCGTGTATATCGATCGTGTGTGGTGACTATTGGGGGTTTGGATACCCAAGTGGATCTCTTGTTGCTTAGTATGGTTGATTTTGATGTGATATTGGGCATGGATTGGTTATCTCTTGTCGTGCTATTTTGGACTGTCATGCTATGACAGTGACATTGGCTATGCCGGGGATGCCACGGATTGAGTGGAGAGGTTCGACGGATTATGTTCCCAGTAGAGTGATTTCATTTTTGAAGGCCCAGTGGATAGTTGGGAAGGGTTGTCTTTCTTATCTGGCCTTCGTGAGGGATGTTAGTGTAGAGACTCCTACCATTGATTCAATTCCGGTAGTGAGGGACTTTCCGAATGTGTTTCCTGCAGACCTGTCGGGCATGCCACCGGAAAGGGATAATGATTTTGGTATTGATTTGGTGCTGGACACTCAGCCCATTTCTGTCCCACCGTATCATATGGCACCTGCAGAGTTGAAGGAGTTGAAGGAGCAGCTTCAGGAACTCATTTATAAGGAGTTTATTCGGCCTAGTATGTCACCGTGGGGTGCGCTTGTTCTATTTTCGAAGAAGAAGGATAGCAATATGAGGATGTGCATTGATTACAGGCAGTTGAACAAGGTCACAATCAAGAACAAGTATCCTTTGCCTCGTATTGATGATATATTTGACCAGCTTCAGGGAGAGAGGATGTTCTCCAAGATTGGTCTCTGTTCAGGGTATCACCAGTTGAAGATCAGGGACTCGGACGTTCTTAAGACGGCTTTCAGGACCCGATATGGTCGTTATGAGTTCCTTGTAATGTCTTTTGGGCTGACCAACGCCCCAACAGCGTTCATGCATTTTTGAACAGTGTGTTTCGGCTTTATCTCGACTCGTTTGTCATTGTATTCATTGATGATATTCTAGTATACTCGCGTAGTTAGGAGAAGCACGCAGAGCATCTGAGAGTTGTGGTGCAGATTGAGGGAGGAGAAGCTTTATACAAAGTTCTCGAAGTGTGAGTTTTGGCTCAATTCAGTGGATTTCTTGGGGCACGTGGTGTCCAGTGATGGTATTCAGGTTGATTCGAAGAAGATAGAGGCGGTTCAGAGTTGGCCCGGACTGTCTTCAGCCATAGAGATTCGCAGCTTTCTTGGTTTGGCGGGTTATAACCGCCGGTTCGTTCAACGATTTTCATCTATAGCATCACCCTTGACCAAATTGACTCAAAAGGGTGCCCCTTTCATGTGGTCGGATGAGTGTGAGGCGAGCTTTCAGAAGCTTAAGACTGCCTTGACCACAACTCCAGTGTTAGTTTCGCCATCAGCTTCAGGTTCATATACAGTGTATTGTGATGCTTCGAGAGTTGGTATTGGGTGTGTGTTGATGCAAGACGGTAGAATGATTGCTTATGCTTTTCGTCAGTTGAAGCCACATGAGAAGGACTACCCTATTCATGATCAAGAGTTGGCTGCAATTGTTCACGCGTTGAAGATTTGGAGGCATTATCTGCATGGTGTGTCTTGTGAGGTGTTTACTTATCATCGTAGCCTCCAGCACTTGTCCAAGCAGAAGGATCTCAATTTGAGGCAGCGGAGATGGTTGGAGCTACTAAAGGATTATGACATCACTATCTTGTACCATCCGTGGAAGGCCAATGTAGTGGCCGATACCTTGAGTAGGAAGGCAGTGAGTATGGGCAGTTTGGCGTATATTCCTACTGGGGAGAGACCTCTTGCAGTTGATGTTCAGGCCCTGGCCAATCGGTTTGTGAGGTTGGATAATTCGGAGCCCAGTCGGGTCTTAGCTTGTGTGGTTTCTCGGTCTTCCTTGTTTGATCGCATCAGAGAGCGCCAATATGATGATCCTCATTAGCGTGTCCTTAAGGACAGCGTACAGCACGACGATGCCAGAAATGTGACTATTGGTGATGATGGAGTATTGAGGATGCAGGGCCGGATATGTGTGCCCAATGTAGATGGGCTTCGGGAGTTGATTCTGGAGAAAGCCCATAGCTCACGGTATTCCATCCATCCGAGTGCCGCGAAGATGTATCAGGATTTGAGACAGCATTATTGGTGGAGAAGAATGAAGAAGGATATTGTAGGATTTGTAGTTCAGTGTCTCAATTGTCAACAGGTGAAATATGAGCATCAAAGACCGGGTGGCTTGCTTCAACAATAGATATTCCAGAGTGGAAGTGGGAACGGATCACCATGGACTTTGTAGTTGGGCTCCCACGGACTTTTAAGAAGTTCGATACTATTTGGGTGATTGTGGATCGGCTAACCAAGTTCCCGCACTTCATTCCTGTGTGTACTATTTATTCTTCATAGCGGTTAGCAAGATTTATATCCAAGAGATTGTTTGCTTGCATGGTGTCCAAATTTTCATCATTTCAGATAGAGGTACTCAGTTTACTTTGCAGTTTTGGCGGTCCGTGAAGTGAGAGTTGGGTACTCAGGTTGAGTTGAGCACAGCTTTTCACCCTCAAATAGACGGGCAGTCCGAGCGCACTATTCAGATATTGGAGGACATGTTGCGCGCTTGTGTCATTAATTTTGGGGGTTCATGGGATCAGTTTCTACCGCTCAGAGTTTGCATATAATAATAGTTATCAGTCGAGTATTTAGATGGCTCCATATGATGCTTCATATGGGAGACGGTGTAGATCTCCAGTTGGTTGGTTTGAGCCGGGTGAGGCTAGGCTTTTGGGTACAGACTTGGTGCAGGATGCTTTGGACAAGGTGAAGGTGATGCAGGAGCGGCTTCGTACAGCGCAGTCGAGACAAAAGAGTTAAGCTGGCAGGAAGGTCCGTGATGTGTCTTACATGGTTGGGGAGAAGGTTCTACTGAAGGTTTCACCCATGAAGGGCGTTATGAGATTTGGGAAGAAGGGTAAATTGAGTCCTCGGTTCATTAGGTCTTTTTAGGTGCTTCGGAGGATTGGGGAGGTGGCTTATGAGCTTGCTTTGCCACCCAGCTTGTTGAGTATGCATCCGGTGTTTCATGTTTCTATGCTCCAGAAGTATACTGGCAATCCGTCTCGTGTTTTGGATTTCAGCACGGTTCAGTTAGACGGTGATTTGACTTATAATGTGGAGCCAGTGGCTATTTTAGAGCGTCAGGTTCAGAAGTTGAGGTCAAAGGATATAGCTTCAGTGAAAGTGCAGTGGAGAGGTCGGCCCATGGAGGAGGCTACTTGGGAGATCGAGCGGGAGATGCGGAGCAGATATCCACACTTGTTTGAGGCTTCAGGTATGTTTCTTGACGCGTTCGAGGAAGAACATTTGTTTAAGAGGGGGAGGATGTAACGATCCGGCCGGTCGTTTTATGAATTTCAGCCCCATTTCCCCCATTTCTGCTTCTTTATGTCTTGTTCAGCTGTATTATATGGTATCGGGTCGGTTAGTTCGGGTTCGGAATGGTTTTGGAGAGGTATGAGACACTTAGTCTCTTCTGCGTAAGCTTCAGTAGGAAAAGTCAACCGGATGTTGACTTATGTGAAAAAGGTCTCAGATGTGAATTTTAATGGTTCCGATAGCTTCATTAGGTGATTTGGGACTTAGGAGCGCGATCGGAATGTATTTTGGAGGTCCGTAGAAGATTCAGACTTGAATTGGCGAAATTGGAAATTTGGCATTTTCTAGTCGGCCGTGGAAATTTTGATATCGGGGTTGGAATGAAATTCCGGATATTGGAGTAGGTCCGTTGTGTCATTTGTGACGTGTGTGCAAAATTTCATGTCATTCGGACCAGGTTTGATAGGTTCTTGCATCATTTGCGGAATTCGGAAGTTTGGAACCCTTAGGCTTGAATCCGATGGTGATTTGATGTTTTATTATTGTTTTGAGTGTTCCGAAGGTTGGAACAAGTTTGAATGATGTTATGGGATGTGTTGGAATGTTTGGTTGAGGTCCCGAGGGCCTCGGGTGAGTTTCGGGTTGTTAACGGATCATTTTGGACTTTGAAAAGATAGCAGATTATCTGGTATTTTTGTTGCAGAGATTTGTTCTTCGCGTTCGCGAAGGGATGTTGAGTGAGGCAGGTGAGTTGCTCCTCGCGTTCGCGATGTAGGTCCCACATTTGCGAAGGTGAGGCAGAGTGTGCGTCACGAACGCGTGAGTGGAGTCGCGTTCGCGAAGAAGTGTGAGGCAGTTGGGGACCCCAAGAGTTTGTTCATCGCGTTCGCGTAGGAGAGCTCACGTCCGCAAAGGCTTTAGCAGCTGAAACTTTGCGTTCGCGAGGAAGAGACCGCGTTCGCGAAAGAGGAAGGGTTGAGCAGTGGATTTTTGTGCTTCGCGAACTCGAGGCTTTGACCGCGTTCGCGATGAAGGGCGCACCTAGGCAGAATATTTATGCTCAAGAACGAGGGTTTAGTTCATATTTTCAAAAACTCATTAGAGAGCTCGGGAGAAGGCGAATTTAGAGAGGATTTTCAGAGGAGTGAATTGGGTAAGTGTTCTTCACTTGTTTTGGGTTAAATTCCATAATTATGTCTTGATTCTAATCATTTAATTTGAGAATTTGGGGTAAAAACTGGGGAAAATGGAAGAAAACTTAGAGAATGGATTTTTGGGATTTGAATGACCTTTTGACGTCAGATTTTGATGAATTTTATGTAGGTAGACTCGTGAGCGAATGGGTTTTCCAGTTTTGGGATTTTTATTGGAGTCCGAGACGTGGACCCAGGGGTCGGGTTTGGCCAATTCCGGGATTTTTGAGTTAATTTGATAATTTTCGTATGTGTTTCATTCCTTTAGCGTATATTAATGATAATATACTGATTTGGGTTAGATTCGGGGCATTTGGTGGCCGAATCGAGAGGTAAGGGCGTCACGGGCTAGAGTTTGGCTTGGCTTGAGATAAGTAACACTTCCAAACTTGGTTCTGAGGGTTCGAAACCCCGAACTATGTGTTCTATAATTACTATTGAGGTGATGCAAATGCCAAGTGACGGATGTGTGGGCGTGCACCGTGAGAATCGCGGGCTGGATCATTCCATGGCACCGCTTAGTGACTCTTTCTTGCTGATATCTGTGTTGTGAATATGTGATTAAGTTAATGAGCTGTAAATCGTGCTAATTATCATGTTAAGGATTCACGCCGATACTGTTGAGACCCGAGATGTCGTTTCTTGCTGTCATATCATTAGCTTCATTGATATTCTGTACTCAGTCATGTTCATGCATTTTATATCATACCTCAGTCTCGATTATTGTTATTTGGCAAATCATATCATTGTTCGGGCTAGTATCATGACATTGTGAGCCCGTGTGTGTGAGACTGGAGAGTGATGACTGAGTGAGGCCGAGAGCCTAATTGTGAGTGACAGTTATGGGATCGGGCTGCACGCCGCAGTTGTTATGTTGATGATTATGATAGCGCTTGGGATGTAGGAGCCCCTCCGGAGTTTGTAACACACCCCCAGTGAGCGCAATTAATGATAGTGAGGGATGTGTATATATTCCGGGATGGATCTTCTCTGGGTCGGATGGCCATATACAGTACCGAGTGGTTGAGCACTTGTGAGAGGAGGTACACGAAACATTTATAATGCTATTTGTGCATTGGTCCATAGAGATTTCCTGAGCTTTATACTCCGTACTGTTCAGACTGTATTTAGTTACTGTAGAGTTTTTACTTGAATTGCAAGCATGTCTACTTTTCTGTATAGTTTGATTGTATTACCTGTTGAGGTTTGGTTCGTCACTACCTATCAGTCCATAGTTTGGACTTGTTACTTACTGAGTTGGTGTACTCACGTTACCCTCTGCACCTTGTGTGCAGATCCAGGTGTCTCGGGCCACGGTAGCGGTTGCTGATCATTTCAGTCGTGGACTTTCCTTGGAGATAGCGAGGTAGATGTCTGGCGATCGTAGTCTCGCCTTCTCCTTCCTTATCTTCCTCTTAGTGTATTTGTTTGCTATTCCCAGACTATGTTAGTCTTGTTTATTTCGAACAGTTGTAGTATTTTGCTCATGACTCAGTGACACCCGAGGTCGGGCTTGTATTTTCCGCTTTGTTTTATCTTTTACTTTATATCTTTTATCGGATTTCAGTCGAAAACATGGTTTTACTTAAGTTTTAAACGAAATATGGATTATTCGGAAATCAGTTGGCTGGCCGAGTTTCACGATAGGCGCCATCACGACCGGGTCGATTTTTAGTTTGTGAGAGTTTGATAAATAAAATTTCATTTAATTTCAAATCATAAATATTAATAAATTAGCATGAAAGATGTTATGCTACATATTTTAAAGAAATAAAAAATTTACTAAAAATTTATATATTAGAAACTTTTACATTGTCATTTGAATAGAGTTTTGTTAAAATGACAAAAGGTTGAAATAAACTAAAAGTGGTAAATTCATAGTTAGAATTTAGAATCCGAAATATTAATTTATTCACATTTTCTAAATAATGATAGTATTCTATTCAAAGTCTTTCTCTTGCTTACTTTTTAATTTGGCGAGGGATAATTACAATGGAAGTAAACTTTGATTACCCACGTTAGTATTGATTTAATTAATATGTTACATGTCTATGATGGCTAAAGTCTAAAGCTTAGGACTTTTTAGGTAGTTTAGTAAGAAAATATTTAATAACCAAATTTTTTGGCAATTTAAATATCCCAAATAATAGGAAATTGTATACGGTCTAAATCGGAGAGATTGATTTAGAAGACTTGATAATACCCGAGCTCGAGTTAGGAAGCTCGAAGTAAGAATCGATCCTGGCCGGGATAAGCGCACCTCGAGAAGTAAATTGAAGACCTGTCATAATCTGCCTCGAGGACAGTACAATTTCGATGACACTCAAGAAAGAGCGGGAATTTCTCAAGGACACGTGGATCAAGGTATAAATTAAGGGATAAGATTTGTACGAAATAGTATGCGTCCTTACTAGGTTGTTATACAGCTGTACCAATAGAATTCTTTACCTTAATTGGGAAATGTACCATGTTAGGGTTTTCCCTTTCTATATAAAGGGGACTTCAATCTTTTGTAAAGATCATTTTATTCACAGCAATAGAACATTCTACTATGATTTTCTTGTTTAATGTGCTCCACAATTGTTCTTCGGCTTTATTGTTTTACTTTATTGTTCATACTTTATTTGCTCTTAACTCACCTCGAAATCCCCGAGACAATCGAGCTCGAGGTCCTCGTTGCTCTAACAACACTGGATTTGTTCATCAATTCTTCTTACTTAAACCAAATATTACTTGTATATTCACTAGTATTGGAATAAATCACATATCTTTAAAACCACAAATTACCTTTAATTGTTACTCACATTTTTCGAGGTAAATAGTTTGGTGCCCACCGTGGGGCTAAAGGTAATAGTGATTATTTTAGTGCTAGTTTTCTGATAACACATATTATTCTTCACACTTTTTCTTGTCAAAGATTCTTTGGTTTCAGGCTAAGATATATCTAGCTCAACAAAAGCACACGTGCATGGAAACGACGGTCTCGGATCCCATGGACAAAACAATGCAATAGATGCAGGGACAGGTGTACCACCGCTAAACCCTGGGGTAGCACCATCGCCAAACCCCGTCGATGTTGGTTCACACATTGCCGTAAACGTCGATTTCGACATTGATGTCGAAGGAAGTGTACGCAGAGGGGATCAACCAGACGCTCAAAAGACAAAGGCTCAAGGAAAAAGAGAAGTTAGTCTACGAATAATTTTTGAGATGTTGCAAGCAAAACTAGTTGCTATTGCCCAGTTGCAGAGTCAGCAAAAGACTCTGAATGTGGCTGGGCTAGAAACCGCTCATCGTGTTGAGCCAATCCTGGAGAGATCAAGCAACAACGGCTCAGGAACTGACCCCACCGTTAGGAGAATGCTCGAGGAACTCAGAAAGAGGATCGAGTCAAGAGAAAAAAGGATCGAGGACAACGATAAAAGGTTGGATACATACAACTCGAGGGTCGACCAAATACCGGGAGCACCTCCGATTTTGAAAGGACTGGACTCGAAGAAGTTCGTGCAAAAATAATTCCCCCAGAGTGCGGCTCCGAAGCCCATCCCGAAGAAGTTTCGGATGACAGACATCCCAAAATACAATGGGACCACTAATTCCAGCGAGCACATCACCACATATACTTGTGGCATTAAAGGAAATGATTTGGAAGATGATGAGATTGAGTTTGTTCTGCTAAAAAAAGTTCGGGGAAACTCTGTCTAAGGGTGCCATGATTTGGTACCATAACTTACCCCCGAACTCTATTGATTCGTTTGCCATGTTGGCAGACACATTTGTAAAGGCACATGCCGGTGCCATAAAAGTCGCAACAAGGAAGTCTGTTCTTTGCCCATGCTGGTATCCGCCGCCGAAGCGCTCATTCAAAATAAAGCAAAGGGAGAACAAGATGCTGAGGGAATTTGTCTCCCGCTTCCAGTCAGAATGAATGGAGGAATGGAGTTACCACTGGTCTCCGATGACTGGGCCGTACAAGCCTTCACTCAGGGGCTAAATGAACAAAGTTCGATAGCTTCGAAGCAGCAAAAACAGAACTTGATCGAGTATCTCACCGTGACTTGGGCAGATGTGAATAACAGGTACCAATCAAAAATTAGGGTCGAGGATGACCAGTTGGGAGTCCCCTCAGGATCAGTTTATCCAAGCAGGTTACTAGCAAAGGATTCAGGAAATGCAGACAGGGGGCTAAGGTCGAATAAGGAAAGATATCAGCCATATATCGAGGATCGAAGGAACATTTCAAGGCGTAACATACCTCGGAATGATAGAAGAGAAGATCCAGGTCAAAGTTCCTAGGGACTTATGAGCAAAACCGGGTTTGATAGGCACTTGGGACCGACGGAGGAACCCGAATTATCGGAGTACAACTTCAGCGTTGATGCATCGAGGATCGTCTCAACCATTGGTAAAATTAGAGATACTAGATGGCCCAAGCCTATACAGACCGATCCTTCTCAGAGGAACCCCAACTTGATGTGCAAATATCATGGTACTCATGGGCATAGGACCGAGGATTGCAGGCAGCTTAGAGAGAAGGTAGCCCGGTTGTTCAACGAGGGGCATCTTCGTGAATTTATCAGCAACCTGGCCAAGAACCATTTCCGGGAAAGAGATGTAAACAGTAAGAATGAACCTGAAGAACCTCAACATGTCATTCACATGATCGTCGGTGGATTTGACGTCCCACAGGGACCTATATTCAAATGTACCAAAGTATCCATCAAAAGGGAGAAACGGACTCGGGACTACGTGCCCGAGGACACCCATACGTTCAGCGAGGAAGACATCGAGGCCTTATCTCAGCCTCACAACGACCCCAATTCGCCCTCCGTGAACTGTCGTGACAGCACCAATCTCTAGACTAGGTAAGCCTAACAAGTTGCAGAAAAACATAAACAAATAATAAAACTAGCCAACATCTGCGGAATAAAACATAATGAACGTTTAAAATGCCGCTCGGCATATACAAAATATAAACTCTCAAACTGAAACAACTCCCAAAACCCAGAATATCATGAAATCACAAGCTATGGATACTACATAGTGCTCTAACTCCAGAATGTCTAAGTCAAAATAAATACAGAAGCTATAACTACAAGAGAGAATGGAGAGGGACTCCTCGGTCTGCGAACGTGGCAGATATACCTCGAAGTCTCTGAATAATTTCCTCGCCTCAAGGATAGTAGGTCGAAGAACCTGGATCTGCACACGAAAAATATGTGCCGGAAAGGGCATGAGTACACCACAGCGGCACCCAGTAAGTTTCAAGCCTAACCTCGGTCGAGTAGTGACGAGGAAAGTTAGGGCCCTACCAGTCATATACATATATAAGGAAACGAAACAGTATGAAGTAACATAGTATAATACTAAGAATAACAACAATTACAATAAGGAAAACATCACAGAAAGAATACAGGTCAACACAGAGATAGCAACCGTGGATCTACCAGGATACCGTCCTGTAGCCCCCAAATGTAAATATCCAGTGGATCTCCCGGGTGTCGTCCCGTAGTCCAACTCATAGTGCGCGGGAATCTACCGGAATCCCGATCCGTAGTCTCACATGTAAATACCCAGTACTGGGGAAATCTACCGGGTGCAGTCCCGTAGTTCCATAAAACTGTGTAGGGGGATCTACCGGAATATCAATACGTAGTCCCAAATAAACAGGAAAGGGGGATCTACCGGGAAATCGCCCGTAGTCCCAAAGTAAACACACAACAACAACACGAGTAATATCCGATTCAATCCAATTTCATACCAAAGTAGATAGGTAATTCTAACCTAGCATGCTGCACAGAATTCAGATAAAGCAATTTGAGCAAGTAGAACAATCGAGTCATTTAGACATGCTTTCCTAGCTAACAGTAGATTTAACTTTCAAGTACTGTAAACAGGGAAGAAAATATACAATTATAGTTACTTAATGAAAAACCGGGTTTCCAACAATTAGCACAAGTGCGCACTAGTCACCTCACGTATAAGGCATTTCATACAACAACAATACCAATCCTAAAGGGAGTTCCCCCACACAAGGTTAGGCAAGCCACTTACCTCGAACTAGATCAATCAACTCGAAATCACGTTCTTGCCATGAGTACCTGACTCCAAATGGCCCAAATCTATTCAAAGTAATTGCATAATGTAAATATAACTTCAATTAACTAATTCCACTAATTAATTCGAAGCTAACATGCGAAATTAAGAAAATCGCCCAAAAAGTCCCCCCTGCCCTCGTCTCGGAATCGGGTAAAATTTACAAATTCAGAATCCTCACACTCTCACGAGTTCATACATACCAAAATTATTCCAATCCGACATAAAAATCTTGATCAAAACCCCAAAATTAGGCCTAAGAACTTTTTTCCAAATTATTCTCCAAATTTCACCCTAAATTCGAATTTAAAGGATGAATTTAAGCATAGATTTGTGGAAATTAATCAAAACCGAGTAAGAATTACTTACCCAAAACACCCAGGTGAAAATCTCTCCAAAAATCGCCAATCCCCGAGCTCCAAGTCAATTTCCAAAGTTTGAGTTCAAACCCTCGATTCTGCCCTTTTTCTGACCAGCGAATCCGCTTCTACAGCCATGGACCGCACCTGTGGTCCCGCTTCTGCGATAAACGGACCGCACCTCCGACTTTTCATTAAAGTCCAGCTTCCGCACCTGCGACCTCTTGTCCGTTGATGCGGTGCCGCTTCTGTGATAACTGGGCCGCATCTGCGACCAAACCCCAAATCTCCTCAGACCGCACCTGCGGTCCTCCAACCGCTTTTGCAGTGCTGCACCTACGGTCGCATATACGCAGGTACGGTTATGACAGGTTCAGCCAACTTCAGATTTCTCCTAAGTCCAATTCAACCTCCGTTAAGCACCTGAAACTCACCCGAGGCCCCCGGGACCTCAACCAAACATGCCAACCAATCCCAAAACATCATACGAACTTATTCCAACCCTCGAATCACATCAAACAACGCTAAAACCACAAATCACTCCCCAATCCAAGCCTAAGGATTTCCAAACTTCCAATTTCCGCTTTCGATCAAAAAGTCTATCAAACCTCGTTCAAATGACTTGAAATTTTGCACACACGTCCCAAATTACACAACGGACCTACTCCAACTTCCGGAATTCCATTCCGACCCGGATATCAAAATCTCACTATCGAACCGGAAACTTCGAAAATTTTACTTTCGGCATTTCATGCCTAATTAAGCAACGGACCTCCAAAACACAATCCAAACACGCCCCTAAGCCCGAAATCACCCAACGGAGCTAAAGGAACCAACGGAATTCCATTCCGATGTTGTCTTCACACTGCTCTACTTACGGTCCAAATTCTAAAGCTTAAGCTCTCATTTAGGGACTAAGTGTCCCAAAACACTCCGAAACTCAAAACGAATCATCCCGGCAACTCACAATAGCAAAAACAAACACGGGGAATGCAGTTAATAGGGGAACAGGGCGTTAATTCTTAAAACGACCAGCCGGGTCGTTACATCCTCCCCCTCTTAAAGCATTCATTCGTCCTCGAACGAGCATAAAGACATACCTGAAGTAGTGAAAAGATGAGGGTAACGGCTGCGCATATCCTACTCGGTCTCCCAAGTCACCTCCTCAACCGGCTGACCCCACCACTGAACCTTCACTGATGCAATGTTCTTTGACCTCAGCTTTCGGACCTGCCTGTCCAATATCGCCACTGGCTCCTCAACGTAAGATAGATCCTTGTCCAACTGGACTGAACTAAAATCCAGCACGTGCGACGGATCACCGTGTTACCTCCGGAGCATCGAAACATGAAATACCGGATGAACTCCTGCCAAGCTGGGAGGTAAGGCAAGCTCATAAGCAACCTCCCCAACACGCCTCAATATCTTAAAAGGACCAATAAACCTCGGACTCAATTTCCCCTTCTTCCCAAATCTCATAGCGACCTTCATAGGTGAAACCCGAAGCAAGACCCACTCTCCGACCATGTAGGAAACATCACGAAACTTTTGGTCCGCATAACTCTTCTGTCTGGACCGGGCTGTGCGAAGTCTATCCTGAATCACCTTAACCTTCTCCAAGGCATCCTGAACCAAGTTTGTGCCCAATAATCTAGTCTCACCCGGCTCAAACCAACCCACCGGGTATCTACACTGCCTATCATACAAAGCCTCATACGGTGCCATCTGAATGTTGGACTTTAACTGTTGTTGTATGCAAACTCCACCAATGGAAAGAACTGATCCTAAGAACCTCCAAACTCCATCACACACGCACGAAGCATATCCTCAAGAATCTGAATAGTGCACTCGGACTGTCCGTCCGTCTGGGGGTGAAATGCAGTGCTCAACTCTACCCGAGTACTCAACTCATGATGTACGGCCCTCCAGAACCGTGATATGAACTGAGTACCTCTGTCTGAAATGATGGAAACCGGAATACCATGCAGACAAACAATCTCCTAGATATAAATCTCAGCCAACCGCTCCGAAGAATAGGTAGTACACACAGGAATGAAATACGGGGACTTGATCAGCCGATCCATAATCACCCAAATGGCATCGAACTTCCTCAAAGTCCATGGGAGTCCAACTACGAAGTCCATGGTGATCCTCTCTTACTTCCACTCTGGAATTTCTAAATGCTGAAGCAACCCACCCGGTCTCTGGTGCTCGTACTTCACCTGCTAACAATTGAGGCACCGAGCTACAAACCCAACTATATCTTTCTTCATCCGCCTCCACCAATAGTAATGTCTCAGGTCCTGGTACATCTTCGCGGCACCCGGATGAATGGAATACCGCGAACTATGGGCCTCCTCTAGAATCAACTCCCGAAGCCCATCAACATTGGGTACACATACCCGACCCTGCATCCTCAATACCCCGTCATCACCAATAGTCACATCTCTGGAATCACCGTGCAGAACCTTATCCTTGAGGACGAGAAAATGAGGGTCATCATACTGACGCACCCTGATACGATCAAATAAAGAAGACCGTGAAACCACGCAAGCTAGAATCCAACTTGGCTCCGAAAGATCCAATATCACAAACTGACTGGCTAAGGACTGAAAATCCATCACTATGGGCCTCTCCGCTGCTGGTAAATAAGCCAAACTGCCCAAACTCTCCGCCCGGCGACTCAAAGCATCGGCCACCACATTGGCCTTGTCCGGGTGATACAAAATAGTGATATCATAGTCCTTCAGCAGCTCTAACCACCTCCTTTGGTGCAAATTAAGATCTTTCTGCTTGAACAGATGCTGCAAACTCCGATGATCGGTATAAATCTCACAAGGAACACCGTACAAATAATGGTGCCAGATCTTCATAGCGTGAACAATAGCATCTAACTCAAGATCATGGACAGGATAATTATTCTCATGTACCTTCAACTGTCTGGACGCGTAGGCAATCACCCTACCGTCCTGCAACAATACCGCTCCAAGGCCAATGCTCGAGGAATCACAATAGACAGTATAAGACCCCGAACCGGTAGGCAATATCAAAACTGGGGTTGTAGTCAAAGCTTTCTTGAGCTTCTGAAAGCTCGCCACACACTCTTCCGTCCATTGGAACGGAGCACCCTTCTGGGTCAGCCTAGTCATAGGTGCTGCAATGGATGAAAACCCCTCAACAAATCGACGGTAATAACCCGCCAAGCAAAGAAAACTACGGATCTCTGTAGTTGAGGATGGTCTGGGCCAACTCTACACTGCTTCCACTTTCTTCGGATCCACCTTTATCCCCTCACTCGATACCACGTGACCCATGAATGCCATGGAATCCAACCAAAACTCACATTTCGAGTACTTTGTATATAACTTCTTTTCTCTCAAAGTCTGAAGCACTGTCCTCAGGTGCTGCTCATGATCTTCCCGACTCCGAGAGTATACCAGAATATCATCAATAAAGACAATGACGAACGAGTCAAGATGTGGTCGGAACGCACTGTGCATCAAATGCATAAAGGTTGCTGGGGCATTGGTCATCCCAAATGACATAACAAGGAACTCGAATGACCATACCGTATCCTGAAAGTAGTCTTCGGGATATCTGGCTCCCGATTCTTCAATTGATGGTAACCTGTATGCAAGTCAATCATAGAAAACACTCGTACACCCTGTAGCTGGTCAAACAAATCATCAATACGAGGCAAAGGATAACAGTTCTTCACTGTAACTTTGTTCAACTAGCGATAATTAATGCAAATGCGCATAGAACCATCCTTTTTCTTCACAAATAAAATCGGAGCACCCCAAGGTGATACACTGGGCCGAATAAAACCCTTATCAAGCAATTCCGATAATTGATCCTTCAATTCCTTCAACTCGGGAGGAGCCATACGGTACGGAGGAATAGAAATGGGTTGCGTGCCCGGCAACAGATCAATGCCAAAATCAATATCTCTTCGGGCAGCATGCCTGGGAGATCAGCTGGAAACACATCAGAGAAATCCCGTACTACTGGAACTGAATCAACTGTATGGGTATCAATACTGATATCTCTCACATACGCTAGATACACGTCACACCCATTCTCAACCATTCACTGATCCTTAAGGAAAGAAATAACTCTACTAGGAGTGTGATCTAAAGTACCTCTCCACTCAACTCGCGGTACACCTAGCATAGCCAACATCACGGTTTTGGCGTGACAATCAAGAATAGCATAATGGGGCGACAACCAGTCCATCCCAAGATAACATTAAAATCTACCATGCTGAGCAATAATAAATCGGCTCTGGTCTCAAAACCACTAAGAGCAACCAAACACGACCGATAAACGCAGTCCACAATAAAAGAATCTCCCACAGGAGTAGAAACATAAACAGGGGAACTCAAAGAATCCCGAGATACACCCAAATGCGGGGCAAAATAAGAAGACACATAAGAATAGGTGGATCCTGGATTGAATAAAACCGATGCATCTCTATGACAAACTAGGAAAATACCTGTGATGACAGAATTGGAGACGACAGCCTCGGTACGGGCAGGAAGGGCATAATATCTTGCCTGGCCTCCCCCTCTAGGGAGACCTCTACCTCCCCGACCTCCACCTCTAGCTGGCTGAGCAGGTGGGGTAGCAACTGGTGCTGTAAACATAGCCTGAGAACTCTGCGGGGCATGCTGTGGCTGAGAAGTCTGTGGAGGTACACCCCTCCTAAGTCTGGGGCAATCCCCCACCATATGGCGTGTGTCACCACACTCAAAACAAGCTCTGGGAGGACGTGGCAACTGTGACTGGCCTGGGCCAGGTCTGCTAGACTGACCACTAAAAGCACCCCGCGCAAGAGGCGCACTAGATAGTAGAGGTGCATAATAAGGCCCTAAGGCCTAGGAGGAGCTGGAATACCACTGGCTGCTGGAAGAGCTAAATAAACGGGGCGGCTCATATAACCCCTACCATGACGAACTGCAGTTGGAGCACGAGCACCAAAATAATGGCCTGACTCTCGAGACCTCTTGGCCTCCCTCTCCTCTCTGTCCCGAGCATGCATACCCTCCACTCTCCTAGCAATGTTCACCACCTGCTGATAAGAAATATCCATCTCCAACTCACGAGCGATGCTAGACCTGATTCTGGGAATGAGCCCCTCAATAAACCGGCGAACTCTCTCACGAACTGTAGAAACCAAAGCTGGTGCATGTTTAGCCAAGCTAGCGAAACGGACAGCATACTCTGAGACAGTCATAGTAGCCTGGCGCAAATGCTCAAACTCTGCGTGCCATGCGTCCCTGAGGCACTGAGGGACAAATTCTCTCAAGAACATATCTGAAAACTGAGTCCAAGTCAGGGAAGCTGCCTCATCAGGACTGTCTAACTCATAAGCACGCCATCACTCATAGGCGGCTCCTCGAAGCTGGAAGGTAGTGAAGGAAACCCCGCTCGATCTTGATATACCCATGGTATGGACGATACGGTAGCACTCCTCCATAAATCCCAGAGCATCATCTGATGCTAGACCACTGAATACAGGAGGCTTGTACTTCTTGAACCTCTCAAGCCTCCTCTACTCATCCTCGAAAGCTGATGCCATGTCCTCGGGCTGATCTGGGGCTACAGGCTGTACAGGAATAATCTCTGGGACCTTATCAACATGCACTCACTACTCAGGAGTGCGGGCGGCGGGAGTCTGTGTTCCTCCCCCCCTGGGATGTGGCTGCAGTGAGGGGGGAGCAACCCTGCCTGAGCTAGAGTGGAGTACATACTAATGAACTGTGGCAATAGTCTCCTAGAGTGCTGATGACGTCCAAATCCACTACTAAAAAGTAAATGGACACGGTCGCATGCAATATAATTTACCCAACTATGAGTCGGGGTCGAATCCCACAGAGAATAATATGTAGGCGATTAGGAATGTAAGAGAATTATCACTTGTTATGCAATGCCAAACACTTAGAATTGGTTTTAGAAAATATTTATACCTAAATGTGGAAATGTAAACTAACCTAGAAAGCAAGTAAACTGATTAGTGGCTACAAGTATGGTTGCATTGGGAATTACACTCAAGTAACGATCCAATATATTTTACGATTTTACAGATATGAGCGAGTCTATGTTAATTAGCCACGGGTAATAATTCTATATTAGCTTCTTCCAAAGACTAACAAGACTTCCGATTGAATTACCTAAAACAATTAAGAGATTAAGAACACCCGGATATGGTTACAAGTACATCAATCCTATCCCTAGGTAGAATCTATAAAATGAGGGTTAACGCCTCAAGTTCTTGTTAATTAATCTTTCCCAACACCAAACAATCTTTCCCAAAACTAATTTGGAGTTAATGGGCGAGTCCTAGGGTTAGCTAATCCCTTTGGAAACATTAAAGAACAAGAATAATTAAAGTAACAATAACTCACTTCATAAAAGGATAAAAATCATTCAATACATAAGCACAACAAGGTATTTAATCTACTCTTTAAATATGAATATTCCCATAAACAATATTCAAGTGTTGGATAAAATACTACACGCTTAGATATACAATACAAAGCAAGGAAATGAAGAAATAAACATAAATGGGTAAGAAATTCTTAACCACAAGCTTCAAATCTTCAAAACCCAAGTGTGTGTGCAAACCCTAGCTTCCAAAACTTGTTCTCTCTAGTCTTTAGAACTGAAAATAAGCCAAAGTATTTTAAAGATCTGCTAGCTCGTGTATTAAAGGGTTTGGGGATTAAAAACGTAAAACTCCATTTCTGCCCAGAACTGCCCTGAAAATACACTATGCATTCGCGTACGTCCTCATGCGTTTGCGGTGAATAATTTCTCCAAGCTACGCGATCGCGGACAATGTCACGCGTTCGCATAGCTCAGTTGACCAGCCGCTGACCAGGCTTTCTTCTTTGCGTTCGCACTCATCCACACGCATTCGCGTAGCTTTGCTATCACTGACTAGTGCGATAGCGTACAGTGTCTTGTGATCACTTAGAGTAATCGTTGGCAGTGGTCCATTTTACCTTTTTTAGCACTTTTTGACTTGTTTTCTTCTATATCCTCTCCAAATCATATGATACCTGAAATATGCCAATAATCCTCAAAAAAAGCCTTAATTTCTCATCAAAATCATACAAAAGCCTAAGTATTAAGAAGAGATAAGTTGGTAAAATACCAACTTATCAAACCCCCAAACTTAAACTATTGCTTGTCCTCAAGCAATTCAAACACTAAGAACATCCTTCACTAAAATCATCAATTAAGCTCAATGGCATACCAAGCATCACTTCAAGTCAAAATGGTACAAATGAAACACAATCAAATGACTTTGGTTGGTACCAACAATTATCCAAAGCATATGAATCACCAACTTCTCACAAATGTTATTTGAATTCAAGTGCCCAAACACTACATTAATCAAAGTGGCAACCAAGTCATGACACTAAAGCTTCAAAATTTGCCTCATTATCACAAACAATTTTCTTTTGTTCATTCCTCCCAATTAGAGATTGGATTAAGTTCACAACTCAAAATTTTCATGTGCCCTCACACTTGAGAGAGTATCCCAACTTATAAATTGCAATTTAAACACACATGGAATATCAAATGGAAAGAATTAACTCTCACTCTCTCAAAGATGTTCATATGCACAAAAGTAGTGCCATAGGCTTGCTCTTCATGTATTTCTCCACTAATGTAGACACACTAGGTTCAAAATCAAGTAGGACTTAAAGGATTGTAATGTAGGCTTTTGGTTAAGGTAGGGCACAATTTTGGATGAGAGTGACTCAAAACCTCCCTAAGCACTACACTTTGCAACAATTAAAGCACACTTCCTTCAAAAATATTTTCCATCATTTCTTCATCTTTTTTTCATTCCACATCTAATCTTCCCTTTATTCACAACTTCTCCTTCCTTCTCCCCTTTTCTTTTTTCTTTTTACTTTTTTCAAAATCAAGGAAGGTTCCACTTTTTTTTATTTACCTTTCACCTTTTAAGCAACTTACATATCACCACTTTTCCAACCTTCACCCCCAAACTTAGGCTTTTAGCCTATGTTTACACTTGCAAAGTACTTAGGGAGGTAGAGTGCCAAAAGCTAGATCAATAAAGAACAAAAGGTTAAAGCTTGTAACATGGTTGCCAAACAACAAGGTTAAAGGCTCAAAATGGGTTGACTAGAGAAAATATTAAAGGGTAGGAAATTTAAGGCACAATAGCGGTCCAAGGAAGGCCTAATATCATTTTTCAAACCAAGTTAGTCTAAGATTTCGCCTTGAAGCACATTCCGGGCAAGTTCTAGACTACAAATGATGCAAAAGAATTCACAACAAATCTCACCACACATGGCACATGCAAACTCGAGGGACATNTTATAAATTAAAGGGGAAAAGGGGCTATTTAAAATATAGCCAAATTGGCTTTCAATTGTAGCCCAAAATTGGACCCCAATTTCCCAGCCCAATTTCAATTGAAACCCGACCCACACCCTCTTTCAAAAACTTACACTTACACTCCAAAAGTATTCTCTTTCTTGTTGCTTGTATTGTGGCCTGTTTACAAGACCTACTGCCTACTTTCTTTATTTGCTTCTTTGAAACTGGTATGTCCTGATTTAAGTTTCAGGAGCACAACAATGTGTTTATTTACTATTTTTGGTATCCCTATTCACTGCTTATGTATAGCTCAACACTCATTCTAGCTTGTTGATTTCTTTCTGCCTGTTCTATTATGAATCCCAAACCCCTGCCCCCTATGTGTTTAAGCTATGGTTTGAGGCATGGCAATATGCAAGTTATTGTCCATTAATTGAACTTGATCCCCTGGGGATCCTAGCCTCTAACAGTATGTGTTCTGGCAGGCATATAGGTGTGCTAGCACTCCCCATCGCTGGGCATGTCTAAAGTCTACCTTTGCCTAAGTAACAAGCTCTTTTCCCCTGAATTCCCTTGTGTGTGCTTATCTGTAGCTGATTTCCTCTTCCTTTTCCTTTTTTAGCACTCTGTTCTGCACTTGCACACTTTCCTAGTCTCTTAAGTCTGCCCCCCTCTTGTGAGCCTTGCCTTGGGACCCTTTGAGTTCCCTCTGAACTTGGACACTTGAGGGCTGGCCCTTCTACACCGCACTTGTCCCAATCTAATAATACATTTGGGTGTGAGCATTGCCCGGAGTCCCTGTGAGGCTCTTAGGGAACTTTGACACACTCAAATGGGAGAAAGGCTTTGGATCATGATCTCCTGGAGTTGGTTTACCTTATATTTCAGACATGAAGTCTGAATCAGGCTCTCTTTGGTTGTACTTTTATATATACTATTCTGATGTATTGTTTACTTTAATCTGGGTTGTAATAATTTGTAATAAACTCTTGGGGATGGCTAGTGAAAACGGCGGGTAACTATGTATGCAAAAAGGGTAGATATCATGCCTATAGGAATTTTGAATTCTGCACATAGGGATCATGCCTATAGGTCCTTTGAATTCTGTATACCCATCATTCACATAGAAATCATGATCATAGGACTACTGCATTCATATAGAAATCATGCTTACAGGATCATCTAAATCTGTACGTTCAATCGCACCTAGAAATTATGTTCATAGGTCTTAAATAAATTTCTGTTATCATGTTCAGAGGTCTTAAATAATTCCTGCACTTAGAAATCATGTTCATAGGGTTTAAACAAAAATTCAGCACCTAGATATCATGTTCATAAGCCTTAAAACAAGTTTCTTGCATTTTATACCACGTTCAAATTAACTACGCGTAGAAAGCATGCTTATAGGAACTCCTAATCGAATCTGAATCGCTTCATTCACATAAGGAACTAAAATTAGTAACAACAGGTACTATTAGCTGTAGAACTTATAATCTTCGTTAAAAACTGGCCTTTCTTTTAACAATCTGATTCCTCTTTTAATCAGTATGTGTCCAGTTCGCTTTAAACCCTGTTACTTCGCTGCTTTCTGAATTCAATAGATAGCATGCCTATAGAATCCTTGTCCAACACTTAGGCAAGCCTTAGGGTAAAAGTTATAAACTAAATCAGTTCTATTAATTACAACCAGCAGGCAGGCCTGATTCGGGCTTCTTATCTGAATTATGTAATAAATCAGTCTGCCTCAACCTTTAAGTTATTTCACATTTAGTATTCAATCAGACCCTAAACAGTACGTGTAAGTCATGCTAATTATGTGTTTCTTTGTTGAAAGGGGGTATATTTGAGCCTTTGCTTGTTATGTGCTTTCCCCCAACTTGTTATATGTGTTTTATATGTCGCCTTAGAATTTTTCCCTTTGAAACCACAAATAAGCCTAACATCCCTTCCCTTTAGGATTAGTAGTCCTAATACCTCCAGGACTGATAGGTTTGGGACGGGTGATAGCATGCAATAGGTAAACGAGACCATTCCGCGCTTTAATACCTTAACGGGGTGGGAAGGGTAGATATGGATATGATGACCACGCGATAATGTCACGTGTAGCCCCTCATTGAGGAGTGATTACCGGACATTGTGTGGGGTGATCCATATTATTAATAAACCTAGGACCCCTCTCCCTTTATTCTTTATTTTTATTTTTTTTAACTCTTTGTTTTTAAAATCAGGTTTTCTAATTATTCTTTCAAACCTTGTTTACTTTCAAAGCTTTATGTGATGAAACCACCTCTTATTTGAGCCCTATTTGTTTGTATGCTAATTGTACCCAAATTCACAATAATAGTCTGGCCGGGAACCACACTAGTGGATTCTGAGGGGTGCCTAGCACCTTCCCCTTAGAATAATTTCAAGCCCTTACCCAATCTCTGGTTACTCAAATCAAATCTCCTTGGTGTCCTAATGCACCCTGATCAGGCGACACTTCAAATCAGACCCAATTCCCAAAAGGAATGAGTTGTCCTCCCAAATGTCATAAACCCGATTTCGCGAGAAAAATGGGGTGCGACAGGGACTCCTCGGTCTGCGGACGCGGCAGATATACCTCGAAGTCTCTGAAGAATCGCCTCGCCTAAAGGATAGTAGGCTTGAGTCGAAGAACCTGGATCTGCACACGAAAAACATGTGCAAGAAAGGGCATGAGTACACCACAGCGGTACCCAGTAAGTGCCAAGCCTAACCTCGGTCGAGTAGTGACGAGGAAAGTCAGGGCCCTACCAGTCATATACATATATAAGGAAACGAAACAGTATGAAGTAACACAGTATAATACTAAGAATAACAATAATTACAACAGAGAAAACATCACAGAAAGAATACAGCTCAATACAGAGATAGCAACCGGGGATCTACCAGGATACCGTCCTGTAGCCCCCAAATGTAAATATCCAGTGGATCTCCCGGGTGCCGTCCCGTAGTCCAACTCATAGTGCGCGGAGATCTACCGGAATCCCGATCCGTAGTCCCAAATGTAAATACCCAATACTGGGGGAATCTACCGGGTGCAGTCCCGTAGTTCCATATAACTGTGCAGGGGGATCTACCGGAATATCGATCCGTAGTCCCAAATTAACAGGCAAAGGGGATCTACCGAGAAATCGCCCGTAGTCCCAAAGTAAACACATAGCAACAACACGAGTAATATCAAATTCAATCCAATTTCATACCAAAGTAGACAGGTAATTCTAACCTAGCATGCTGCACAAAATTCAGATAAAGCAGTTTGAGCAAGTAGAACAATCGAGTCATTTAGACATGCTTTCCTAGCTAACAGTAGATTTAACTTTCAAGTATTGTAAACAGGGAAGAAAATACA
The DNA here is from genome assembly GCF_001879085.1 of Nicotiana attenuata. Classification (NCBI taxonomy): domain Eukaryota; kingdom Viridiplantae; phylum Streptophyta; class Magnoliopsida; order Solanales; family Solanaceae; genus Nicotiana; species Nicotiana attenuata. The sequence goes on along the minus strand of NW_017670880.1, from coordinate 83,207 downwards.
CAATTATAGTTACTTAATGAAAAATCGGATTTCCAACAATTAGCACATGTACGCACTCGTCACCTCACGTACAAGGCATTTCATACAACAACAATACCAATCCTAAGGGGAGTTCCCCCACACAAGGTTAGGCAAGCCACTTACCTCGAACCAGTTCAATCAACTCGAAATCATGTTCTTGACACGAGTACGCGACTCCAAATGGCCTAAATCTATTCAAAGTAATTGCATAATGTAAATATAACTTCAAGTAACTAATTCCACTAATTAATTCGAAGCTAACACACGAAATTAAGAAAATTGCCCTAAAAGTCCCCCGGGCCCACGTCTCGGAATCGGGTAAAATTTACAAATTCAGAATCCTCACACTCTCACGAGTTCATACATACCAAAATTATTCCAATCCGACATGAAAATCTTGATCAAAACCTCAAAATTAGGCCTAAGAACTTTTTTCCAAATTTTTCTCCAAATTTTCACCCCAAATTCGAATTTAAAGGATGAATTTAAGCATAGATTCATGGAAATTAATCAAAACCGAGTAAGAATTACTTACCCAAAACACCCAGGTGAAAATTTCTCCAAAAATCGCTATTCCCCGAGCTCTCAAGTCAATTTCCAAAGTTTGAGTTCAAACCCTTGATTCTGCCCCTTTTCTGACCAGCGAAACCGCTTATGCGTCCATGGGACCGCACCTGCGGTCCCGCTTCTGCGACAAACGGACCGCACCTGCGACTTGTCATTAAAGTCCAGCTTCCGCACCTGCGACCTCTTGTCCGTAGATGCGGTGCCGCTTCTGCGGTAACTGGGCCGCATCTGCGACCAAACCCCATATTGCCTCAGACCGCACCTGCGGTCCTCCAACCGCTTCTGCGGTGCCGCATCTGCGGTCGCATACACACAGTTGCGGTTATGATAGGTTCAGCCAACTTCAGATTTCTCCTAAGTCCAATTCAACTTCCGTTAACCACCTGAAACTCACCCGAGGCCCCCGGGACCTCAACCAAACATGCCAACCAATCCCAAAACATCATACGAACTTATTCCAACCCTCGAGTCACATCAAAAAATGCTAAAACCACAAATCGCTCCCCAATCCAAGCCTAAGGATTTCCAAACTTCCAATTTCTGCTTTCGATTCAAAAGTCTATCAAACCTCGTCCGAATGACCTGAAATTTTGCACACACGTCCCAAATTACACAACGGACCTACTCCAACTTCCGGAATTCCATTCCGAACCGGATATCAAAATCCCACTATCGAACCGGAAACTTCAAAAATTCGACTTTCGGCATTTCAAGCCTAATTAAACTACGGACCTCCAAAACACAATCTGAATACGCCCCTAAGCCCGAAATCACCAAACGGAGCTAACGGAACCAACGGAATTCCATTCCGAGGTCGTCTTCACACTGCTCCAACTACGGTCCAAATTCTAAAGCTTAAGCTCTCATTTAGGGACTAAGTGTCCCAAAACACTCCGAAACTCAAAATGAATCCTCCCGACAACTCACAATAGCAAAAACAAACACGGGGAATGCAGTTAATAAAGGAAAGGGGCCTTAATTCTTCAAACAACCGGCCGGGTCGTTACTTATGGAGAGCAGCATGCAGCTAAGGAGATGTTTGCAGTACATGACTTGGCACTGGTATCGACACTATCCACAGTGGAAAAGTCAAAGGACGAATAGGTGGCCAAATAGAATCACATCCCATACCCTCGGTTGAGCCCGAGGGACAGGTGTTCGATGAACAAGTGGTCGGGGACGAAGAAGAAGATTTCCTCATCCCCCGAGCCTTCGTTGCCCCCGAGGAATCGGATGCGATGAAGTCCACGGTCGAAGAACTCGAGCAGGCCATATTGATCGAGTATCTTCCAGAACGAAAGCTATACCTGGGGACGGGGTTAACCCCCGAACACAGGAAAAAATTCATTCAATTCTTTATCGATAACATTGATTGCTTCGCCTGGTCCTACTTAGATATGATAGGGATCCCACCGGAGATAACTAGCTATCGACTAAGTGTCGATCCCAGATTTAAACTGGTGAAGCAAAAGAGGAGACCTCAGTCTGAGGTAAAGCATGCATTTATCAAAGAAGAGGTAACCAAACTTCTCAAGATAGGATCTATTAGGGAAGTAAAATATCCCGAATGGCTAGCTAACGTAGTGGTAGCCCTAAAAAGGGGAATAAACTTAGAAAGTGTGTAGACTACAAAGATTTGAACAAAGCATGCCCTAAAGATTCATTCCCATTTCCCAACATCAATCGTTTGATCGATGCTACGGCTGGCCACGAGATCCTTACTTTTCTCGATGCCTACTCTGGGAACAACCAAATTCAAATGAACCCGGAGGACCAGGAAAAGAATGTATTGTTATAATGTAATGCCCTTCGGGCTAAAAAATACAGGAGCCACATATTAACGCCTAGTTAATAAGATGTTCGAACATCAGATAGGCAAATCCATGGAAGTTTATATTGATGATATTCTAGTTAAGTCCCTGCACGTAGAGGACCATTTGATCCATTTGCAGGTGACGTTCGATATCCTAAGAAAGTACAACATGAAGCTCAACCCCGAGAAATGCGCTTTTAGAGTCGGCTCGGGCAAGTTCTTGGGCTTCATGGTGTCGAATAGGGGTATCGAGATCAACCCCGATAAAATCAAAGCCATCGAGGAAATTACCGTAGTGAAACAATGTGAAAGCGGTAGAATGGCTGACCGGACGTATAGCTGCCTTAGGCCTATTTATCTCGAGGTCATCAGATCGGAGCCATCATTTCTTTTCCCCACTCAAGAAGAACAACTTCACATGGATTCCGAAGTGCCAACAAGCCTTGGAAGAGATAAAACGGTATCTCTTGCGCCCACCCCTACTCCACATTCCGAAGGAGGGTGAAACACTCTACTTGTATTTTGTCGTGTCCGAGGTGGCGGTAAGCGGCGTGTTGGTTCGAGAAGAGCAAGGTACGTAATTTCCTGTCTATTATGTGAGTCGTAAGCTAGGAGATGATGAAACCAGGTACGCACATATGGAAAAGTTAGCTCTTGCATTAATAAGCGCATCTAGGAAATTAAAACAATATTTTCAATGACTATGTACCCACTTTGAAGTGTCCTGCATAAGCCCGAATTATCGGGCAGATTGGCCAAATGGGTCGCCGAACTTAGAGGGTATGATATCAAATATCAGCCTTGAACGGCTATCAAGTCTCAAATTTTGGCAGACTTCGTGGCCGATTTTGCGCCTGCCTTCGTAACCGAAGTGGAAAAGGAACTCTTGCAAAAAACGGGTACGTCATCGGGGGTATGGACCCTCTTTACAGATGGTGTCTCGAATGTGAAAGGATCCGGGCTCGGCATTCTTTTAAAACTGCCCACCGGCAGTATCATTAGGCAATCTATCAAAACTTCTAAATTGACTAACAATAAGGCCGAGTATGAGGCCATAATTGCAGGTCTCGAACTAGACAAGGGCCTTGGAGCAGAGGTCATCGAGCCAAAGTGTGACTCCCTTTTGGTAGTAAATCAAGTATATGGGAGCTTCGAGGTTCGAGACGATCGAATGCAGAGGTACTTAGACAAACTCCAAGTGACATTGCACCGCTTCAAGGAATGGACACTGTACCATGTACCTCGAGAACAAAATAGTAAGGTCGATACACTTGCAAACTTGGGGGCATCGGTTGAGGAAGATGATATCGTCCCGGGGACTGTCGTCCAACTATCGAGATCGGTGGTCGAAGAAGTCCATGCAGAAATTAATTCAACAAGTTTAACGCGGATTGGAGGAATAAGTACATCGACTTCTTGAAGCATGGGAAACTCCCCACAGAATCAAAAGAGTCGAGAACACTTCGAGCCAAAGCAGCTCGATTCTCACTCGATGAAAATGGAACATTGTATAGAAGAACCTTCGATGGACCATTGGCAGTGTGCTTGGGACTCGGGGACACCAATTATGTATTACGAGAAATCCACGAGGGCACTTCTGGGAACCATTCGGGTGCCGACTCTTTGGTTCGCAAGGTGATCAGAGCGGGGTATTATTGGGATAGCATGGAAAAGAATACCACGGAGTTCGTTCGAAGGTGTGATAAATGCCAAAGATTTGCCCCGATGATCCATCAACCCGGTGAACAACTCCATTCGGTCTTATCCCCATGGCCATTCATGAAATGGGGAATGGACATCGTCGGCCCCCTTCCAACAGCGCCAGGTAAAGCTAAATTTAATTTGTTTATAACTGACTACTTCTCAAAATAAAAGCGCAGGCCTTTGAGAAGATATGAGAAAAAGAAGTCATTGACTTTATATGGGACCAAATGATATGTCGGTTCGGGATACCTGCCAAAATAGCGTGTGACAATGGAAAATAATTCATCAGCAGCAAAGTAACAAAATTCCTCGAGGACCATAAAATCAAACGGATTCTATCAGCGCTTTACCACCCAAATGCAAATGGTCAGGCCGAGTCCACAAACAAAACAATCATTCGAAGCTTAATGAAAAGTTTAGATGACGCAAAAGGGGAAATGGAGAGAAGTATCGTCCGAGGTGCTATGGGCATATCGAACGACGTCAAAGTCGAGCACGGGGGAGACCCCGTTTTCTTTGGTATACGGGTCCGAAGCATTGATCCCAGTCAAAGTCGGGGAACCTAGCGTCAGGTTTCAGCATGCCACCGAGGACTCAAATCACGAAGTTGTGAACAGGTCTCTCGAACTACTAGATGAAAAATGTGAGGCCGCATTAATTCGAATGGCCGCGCAAAAACAAATGATCGAAAGGTATTACAACAAAAGGACGAACCTTCGATATTTCGGAGTCGGGGATTTAGTCCTAAGGAAGGTCACTCTCAACACTCGAGACCCAAACAAAGGGAAACTAGGCCCCAATTGGGAAGGACCGTACCGTGTCCTCGGAGTCGTAGGGAAAGGATCCTTCAAACATACCACAATGGAAGGCGAGCAACTACCAAACAATTGGAATGTATCATTGCTCAAACGCTATTACTGCTGAGGTATGAACTTCTCCCCTTTTCCATTTGTATTTAAAACTAACTCCTTGCAGATGTTCGATTGGAAACATCGAGGCACCTTTCAGCTCGAAGACCTTGGGTTTTAAAGTATGCATTGCACTCTTTTCCCTTAGATCGGGTTTTATCCTAAATGGGTTTCACCGGCAAGGTTTTTAACGAGGCAACACCTATATTCTACCTAAGGAATATTCAACAAGTATTCAAGGCTTCTTTTCAATCAACCTGGAACACTGAGGGGCATCATCCTCGGAGAATGCATTCTCGAAGAAAGAAATTCATGCCAAGGAGGGCCTCGATATGGGAATGTTATAATGGGCCAAACGGTCAAATGAACCGTGTCCATGTAGAATAGTCGAGCCCCCAGCGGCAAAACATGTACGCATGTATCAATTATTTGAAGAAGCATTATTATTATATCAAAATACTTTGTGCCTCAAAGAAGTCTACTATTTTCACATTTAGCGGCTCAAGGGCCAAAACCCCGAAATGCACCCGAATACTCGGGGAGTGTCATCGATAATCGACACATCGAGTCATCGAACACTCAAACTTATAAGACCTCAAAGAGGCACACTCAAACTTATAAGACCTCAAAGAGGCACACTCAAGCTCACAAGACCTCAAAGAGGCATCCCCATATTAAGGCCAAGGCCATCACACTCGGGGACTAAAGACTACAGTCATATGAAAAGGCTACGGCCGAAATAATGTGGCTCGGAGACGTCCGACTCCGGCCATAAAACTAAAATGCCTCCAGATACTTCAAAAAATGGTTAAATCAGGCTACCATCGGCAAAAGCAAATTATAAGGGGCTTCGATAAAATCAGCCCTCGAATAATATGAAGGCTTCAATAACATCAGCCTTCGGAAAAACCTCATGAGGTATTCGATTAACGTTGCATATCAAATTACAAACGAGGTTCCAATCAATCGAACCTTCGAAAAAATTGAACGAATATGAATACAAAAAATACATGCTAAGGCATACTAAAATTTTCACTAAGTATTTAGCCAGAAAGAGGGAAATATTTATAGCCATTTTAGAGATCAAATTGGCCCTACCTAAAGAGCCTAAGGGCCACCTAAAAGAGCCTAAAGGACAACCTAAAGAGCCTAAGGGCCAATACTTAAAGAGCTTAAGACCAAAGCACACCATGCTCGAGACCTTACCTAGCTTGGACTCAAAAGTCTCGAGCTAAAACTTAGCTTGAAGATCGAACCTTAAGTGGTAACCTATTATCGATCGTTGATCGAAACACAAAACTTGAGGGTCTACTCTACCCCAAATTTGAATCAATGCTCAGAGATTATAGTATCAAAAATCAAGAAAACTTTGAAGAAAAATTGAAGGCAAACGATCAAGAAAACACCTTTCCTTTTTTATATACAAAACGAAATTACACAGGAGTCCTACAAAGCCAAAATTACAAAAGATAGAAAAAGTTCTACCTACACCAGAGGGGCATTCCCCCCCGGACCTGTCACTTCCTGGGACCAACCTCTTCCTCGGGGGTAGCTTCTTCGACAACCTCCTTCTCTTCATCATCTTCGACGTCATCATCATCGTCGGAGGAAAGGATAAATTTGGTATCAGCCTCATCTTCCTTAGCTTGCTTTATCTCCTCGGAAAGATCGAAGCCCTTAGCATGGACCTCTTCGAGGGTCTCTCTCCGGGATCGGCATCGGGCATAGTCATTGCTTCTTTTCTCTCGGTCGGAAGCCCCCTTCAACTCCATCTGAGCATCGGTAGCATCCTTCAAATAGATGGCCACCGTCCTGTCAGCCTTGTCTTGTATTTCTCTGGCTTCGGCCCTAACTTCCACAACTTTGGCCTTGGCCTTCGCAAGACCAGCCTCGAGCTCGGCTATTCTGCTAGCCTGAACCAAGTTGCTCCCTTGAGCATTCCAAAGTTGAACCTCGGGAGATAATACCTTTGCAAGTGCATCATTTTTAGCCACAACGAGGGTGTCCATCTTCGCCTTCCATTTATTGCACTTGGATCGAACTTGATCCACCTCGCCCTGGAGCTGCCCAATCATGTCTAGCTTTTGCTGCAGCTGAGAAATGGAAGTATTAGCCTCCGAAGACGGGAGGGGTAGCCCGTATTTTTTCAGAACAGAGGTTACCTACTTTTCTAACTCACTCTCGTATTCACGAGCTTTGGTCAACTCCGATCGAAGATGCTTCAGTTCTTCCTCCTTTTCGTCAAGGAGAAGCCTAAGGGTTTTCTCCTCATTCGAAGCTCTACGCGACTCGGCTTCACAATGACGCAATTCGGTTTTCTATTTGTCGAAGGACTACATAAAGGAAAGGAATGATCGATTAGACAAACGAAGAAAAGTATGGCATTGGAGAAATTGCAGTGTCACTAAAAACATACAATTGAGCAAAGACGTTGAGCCTCCTCGAAGATTGAGCTCGCACCCAATGGGTCAGCCTTATCGACCCCAGCAAAGCAACCCTGGAAGGGGTCGTTTTCACTCGGGACTCCGCCTAGCTCGGACGTCTTCAAATTTTGAGCATCCATAATGGCATTCTCGGAGAAGGCTGGAAATGACGGGGAATGACCTGCTGTCATGGCCTCGGGGAGATCACCCGAGGCGCTCTGTTCAGGCAAAGGAGCTTCGAAGCTTGCTCCATTTGGAGTATTCCCAGAATTTTGAGAAGCAGTTACCACGTCAGGTGGTGCAGGGCCTTTATCCTCTTTATCTTTTAAAGTTCTTTCCTCGAGGCTAGGGGCCCCGATCTCGCAGTCTTGATAGCCTCGGAAGATTTCCTGGTTCGAGTCACCAACTTCGAACCCTCCATCTCGTCACCATCATCGTCCATGTACTGGTGGACCGAGTCAATATCCATGTTGATGACGACGCTTTTCTCGCGCCTACGAGCGGGCTCTGCTTGGATTTGAGTGTCCTCGCTCTTCGAGGACCTTTTTCTCTTGTTATCCTCCTTTGGCTTTGGAGCCGAAGATCCTACTTCCTCCCCGGGAGGGGGCGGCCTCATCTCGAGGAACTCACCAATACCTGTGGTAGAGGAATCAGGTCAAATGAAGAATGTTCTTAATTAGGAAAAAAACATTATGACGCGTACCGTGGTGTTTTGCTTCCCACTTTCCCTTAGACAAGTCTCGCCACTTGCGTTTGCCGTATGTTGAAGTAACAGCTAGTTTGCTAACCCAGTCCTCGAGGTCGAGGACCGCATTAGGCATCCACGGATCCGCTGCGGAAAAAAGAAAGAAATAATTATGCGAAGTTTAGCAAAATTATGGAAAAGAACTAAAGCAAAGAATTCCACTCACGTTCGAAGTTCCATTTCTCGGGGAACGACAAGAACTCCTTGGGAATAACATCGATGGTCCTCACCCGGATGAACCGGCTCATCCAACCTTGATCATTGCCTTCGTCGTTACTGGAGAAGAAGAACTTGGTTGATGGGCGTTGGAGTTTGATTAAACCTCGAAAATGTTGAGGTGGATATAATCGGATGAGGCGGCTGAGGGTGAACTCGAGACCGGCCTTTTCGGTGAAGAACCTCATCATTATTTCGATCCGCCAAAAGGACGAATGAATCTAGCCCAGGGTAACTTGATATCTTTGGCAGAATTCAAGCCAAGCGGGTCGAGGGGACCCAACGTAAAGGGGTATGTATACACACTCAGGAACCCCTCCAAGTAAGTTGTGATGTCCTCCTCACGAGAAGGTATTTGCATAACGACCTTCTCTTCCCATTTACACTCTCTCCTCACAGCATCAAGGTGTTTTTTCTCAGTTGACTCTATGTATCTCGATACATGCTCACGACGGCCGGGGACGTCGGGAGGGTTCTCGACTATAAAGTCCTTTTTCAAGGAAAAATTGCTCGGTACGATCTCATGAAGCGCCGGCGATTTACCACCAACCGGACGAGAAGTAGAAGTGGAGGTTCCTTCATTCTGAGGAACGGACTTGGAAGTTTTTGCCATCGATTCTTTAGAAAAAGAAGGAAGAAATGAATAAACCAGCGAGGTTTTGAGCTAATACGGCGGGGGAACTGGTGGTGAAAGGGAAACGTATAGAGGAAAATAGGTGTTGCAAGGTGGAAAAGTTCTTAATGAGAAGAGAAAATAAGTATATATAGAGGAAGGCGGCGACGGTTCATTATTATTGATGATAGACCGGCTTTGACGTAAATTTAATGCTATTAGGGAAGAGAACCGACGAAACGCTTCGGTCATTTCAACGCTTACGTCATAAGAGTGATGCCATCATAAAGGACTTCGGGAATTCAAATCATTTCGTGTCATTTCATTCTAAGAAACGCGGGGACTATCTGTATACGGTCTAAATCGGAGAGATCGATTTAGAAGAATTGATCATTCCCCGAGCTCGAGTTCGGAAGCTCGAAGTAAGAATCGAACCCGGCCGGGATATGCACACCTCGAGAAGCAAATCGGAGACCCGTCATAATCTGCCTCAAGGACAGTACAATTTCGATGACACTCAAGAAAGAGAGGGAATTTTTCAAGGACACGTGGATCAGGGTATAAATTAAGGGATAAGATTTGTACTAAATAGTACGAGTCCGTACGAGGTTGTTATACAGCTGTAACAATAGAATTCTTTACCGTAATTGGAAATTTAATGTACCATGTTAGGATTTTCCCCTTCTATATAAAGGGGATCCAATCATTTGTAAAGATCATCTTATTCACTGCAATATAACATTCTACTCTGCTTTTCTCGTTTACTGTGCTCCACAATTGTTCTTCAGCTTTATTGTTTTACTTTATTGTTCATACTTTATTTGCTCTTAACTCACCTTGAAGCCCCCGAGACAATCGAGCTCGAGGTCCCTGTTGCTCTAACAACACTGGTTTGGTTCATCAATTCTTCTTACTTAAACCTAATATTATTTGTATATTCACTAGTATTGGAATAAATCACATATCTTTAAAACCACAAATCACCTTTAATTGTTACTCACATTTTTCGAGGTAAACAAAATATCCCAAATAATAGGAAAGTAACTTAAATTACAATGTTATCTAATACAAAAGCTATTTTAAAGGGCTAAAAAAGGTGAACAGGCATTTCGCTAAGAGTTTTCGTGTTTTTAATATAATTTGAGACAATTGAATCATAATCTGCGTCAAGTCTTTTTTTATCAGCAGAAGCATTTCTAGGATCTGCTCGAGATTGACCACATAAGTTGTGGTCATTAGTCTTTTGGCAAACATCGTCTATCAAATCTCCATATGGATGAGCCACAAATAAGGGAGATGTAAACAAAATCACTACTAGTAATCTCATGGAATCCTTTTTTTACAGGTAAATCTTTTTCGAGCCATGGGAGTTGTTCTTGTAACATACAGTTTCACATTATTGATCGGAGAAGATTATGTTAATATTATTATAAAAAGGTTATGATTTAACTTTGATGAAACAAATTAAAATTAAACGCTTAGTGATCATATAGATATGAACGAAATCAAGAAAATCCTCTTTAAGAGGATAACTATAATTCAATCCAAATATGATTTTAATCAAATTCTTTTCCTTTAAATAACTAGTAAAATCTAGATGAAACACGTTGGTAAAGGAAGTGAAGTGGAATTCATTACCGCAAATGATCAAGAATTAATATTAATTTGAAGATTCTCTTTGGACTATGTTGAACATACTGAATTTTTTATAGTTTGTGACACCATATTCATTATTTTAGAAAAAAATTCAAATTTGCTCCTAACTTGATTTGCATATATAAATCGTTATCTTCTGTTTCAAATATGTCTCTTCTACCAACGATTTTTCTCCGTAGCAAAATTGTGGTGTGATTTGACATTTATTTCGAACTTTTTCATGTAGCCTAGTAAGTAATTGCATTTCAGCCAACATCACTTAAAGTGCATGTTCAAAATTTCAAATCTCAACGAATGCCTTTTTTTTGTTTTTCATAAAGCACTATAGTTTAGAGCATAGTAACTATAGTTTGCATAATTACCATTTGTAGCTATTGTTTAATTATTACCAGTTTGTATTACTTGTATTAAAACGCGCAACGAATACATCATGTGTCAATTGTATTTGTTCGCGCAACAAATACAACATGTATCAACTGTGTTCGTTTACGCAATTGTATTCATTCACACAACGACCAAATCAGGTATCAACTGCAATCAAGGCAAAATACAAGGGTATATATAAATGATACAACATGTAGTTTATATAAACGATACAACATGTACCAACCATATTCGTATCGATTGTATTCATACGCGCAATGAATACAACCAAGGCGAATACAGAAATAGAGAAAAATAAAATATTTTAGCGGAGAATCGATCTCAAGACCTCTATTAACTAAGCAAATGCTCTAACCAACTGAGTTACGTGAGCTTGTTGCTCTCTTATTTCAGTTCAAACTAATTAATCTCTTGATTTATGGATTTGCTATATATAAAATTCAAATATAGCTACGAGTGATAAATTTGCTAAAAGTATAGCTACGAATGATAAATATAGTGTATATGTTTGACGTGTCGTGAAATTACCCCCCCCCCCCTTTTTCATTTCTCACATATCGCATGTCCATAGAGCCATTAAAATGGACTTGGCCCATGAGATCAACCCAATCCACTATGTTATTTGGGTAAAAAATTTCTAACCCGTTAAAAGTGAGGCTTATAAGCCCAACTCAAGTTAGACTGACGGCCCTTCAGGCTTGACTAAGGCTAGGCCGAGGCCAGCCCATGAGTCAAAAAAGATTTAAATTAAATTAAATTTTAAAATAGAAAAACTAAGAAAGAGTTAAAACGACAAGTCTTATTACATATAATACTTAGGGGTCGTTTGGTATGAGGTATAAGAAGGTATAGTGCTGGTATAAAAAATTAATACCACCTTAATACTTTGTTTGGTGAGCAAACCTGTTATAAGTTATCTAGGGATTAAAATTAGTACCGGGATAACTTATACCTTATAGAGGGTGGGGTAATTAGTGCCGGGATAACTTATACCTTCTTCTAAGAAATTATGCAGTTGTCATTTTTAATGCAACATACCAAACAGTGGATAAAAAATAATACCGGAATAACTAATTCCAGCATAACTAATCCCAGCATAACTTATCCCAGCATAAGCCGTATTCAAACCAAACGACCCCTTAATCAAATGAGTCTTTTGAGTTGAGTTATTAGGATATGGTTTTTTGTAATGAATTTGCTTGAAATTTATATATTTTTTAATCTTGTAATAAGAATTAGTTCAGTGTTTTCGTACTGTAGACATTAAAAATTTACTGGATTAAGACTTCAATTATATTTGGGCTAGAACGTTAAATTGGGCACCTACAAACAAGCCCAATTATGTTATCCAAGTCCAAGGGTACATTAGGGTTACTTGGTGTCTACTCTACCCTAACCCTTGGTTACTCTTATAAAAAGGGTAACATATTCCCTTAAAAAGCATCTCAAAAATGGAGATCATCTAAAAAATCCCATAAACTCACGGGATATTCACAAAGAGATCAAGAGGTGGCCGGATAATTCTTGGTAATCAAATACTTCAAGAAGATCCACAACATAATTTTATTGAGATCAAATACATCTCATGAATGTATCCTATGTTCGAGAAACACGCTGCTCCAATCCTCGAATCCCGGAGATAATAAGGAGAGAAGAATCAAGGAGAAACAGAATTGTACCCGCATCATTTTATTAATAAAACTATGTTTCTTATGTTCAAGAAACACGCTGCTTCAGCCCTCGAATCCTAGAGATAATAAGGAGAGAAGAATCAAGGAGAAACAGAATTGTACCCGCATCATTTTATTAATAAAACTATATTTCTTCATATTTATATTGTGATTGCAGTATATTTTTTTTGTATCACGAAAAAATTTGTTGCAAACACGTACATGTCTTAACACTCTGTTAATGCAACAAAATTTATTTCAACAAAGTAGAATAATTCAGTTCATATTGGTTTATTGGGAATCTTTTAACCTTTTTTTTTTTCCGTTAACCCTATTTTATATCTATGTGACTATTGGATAGGTATATTTTGATTTGCATTTGTCCATGGCTTGAGTTAAAGTTTCTTTTTGTGAAGTGTCTTTTCCTTTATTTCAATTATTGGTTGATTTATTTAGCTAATAATTTAAAGTTTTATTAACAACTAAACCATCTTTGCAAATAGAGTCAATTTTTTTTAATACTGTAAAGTCTTATGTAATATTAAAATATTGTCTGATAAAAATTTGTGTTTTTACAGTTTTTACTTACTTATACATCATCAAATATGAAAAATGCTAATAAATTTCAGAATTTTAGATTGGAAAAAAAGTTCTTGCAAACTAAAAAGATTGAAAAAGGTGGAGGGCTAGCCCGTCCTAACCTGCGGCCCGCTTAGAACTGGGTTGGGCTAGCTAACTTTCGAAAATGGGGCCAACCATCCTAACCGATCAAATTTCATGATCCTTAAAACTTGGGTTGGGCTGTGCCAGCCTATTTTGACACGGTATCCAACTATCTTAAAGAAAGATAAAATAAAATGAAAATAATTTTTATTTTTTTCCACCAATCTTCAATTTCAAAATGCAACATACAAAGAAAGCTGACAAGGAACACTCTGGATTCCAGAAAATGCTACTGGAAACCAGTCTTCCTCCACAGTTAGAATACTGAGTATGTTTTGTACTAATCTCTGTGGATTTGTCGCCTCTGAATCATCTTTTTCCAATAATCTAATAGTACCCTTTTTCACTTCTCATCATTCTCGAATCTCAATAAACAGTCAAATATTGACTGCAATTCTCTCAAAAAATCCCCAAGTTTTCACTAATCAATCCCTATAACCCCATGAAAATGTCTCCCAAATTCTCCTTTTCTCTCATTGTATTATCTCTAATCTCTGTCCTCTGTGCAGCCGGAGACAGCAGCGTCGCCCGCGGCGGCGATGACGGCGGAGGAGCGACGGTGGAGTTATGGTGTGTGGCAAAGAACAACGCTGATGATGCTGCTCTACAGTCCGCTATAGATTGGGCTTGTGGGCCAGGTGGTGCTAGTTGTGGGCCTATTCAGACCGGTGGGCCGTGCTACGACGCTTCCGATATCCTGCGAACGGCGTCGTTTGCCTTCAATGATTACTTCCTTAAACATGGCATGACCGATGATAGCTGTAATTTCGCAAACTCAGCTGCTCTCACTTCTCTTAATCCCAGTGAGTATTATTAACTTGCATTTTAATATAATTTCATAACATAGTTCGTGCCTGTTTTTTTTTTTTTCTTTTCTAATTTTCTGTTTTTTAATTTTCAGGTCATAATGGTTGTAAATTTCCATCGAGGTAATTACTGTAATATCTGGTAATAGATGTTTAGTTTAACTTCAGAAAAAGGCGGTTGTAGATCTGGAATTTTGAAATTTAATTCAGTGGGTAGTACTAGTGCACCCACAACATTTTTTTTGTTGTTGATGTTTTCAAACTTAGCACCAATATATGTGTGTATATTATAAATTCAGTTATATACCAGTCGAGATGAAGGTAATTGGGGAGAAATTCAAAACTAGCCAGATTTATAGGTGTTCATTCAAAAATAGCCACAGTTTAAAAAGTAATTGAAATTTAGCCACTTTTCATGTAAAGATAAATCTGAACAAAAACATTGTTCGAAATCCGGAAAAATATTCCGATATAATATACTAGAACTCCATATAAGTATACAGGAGTTCCAGTATAATATACCGGTCCAACATAATATACTGGAGATTGGAGCACCAGTATATTATACTGTAACTTTCCACGTGTTGGAGTTCCAGCATAATATGCTGGGAGTTCATACACAGGTGCACCAATCTCCAATATATTATGTTGGAACTTTCCGTGTTGCAGCAAAATAATGGTTGTTTTTCAATGACTATGCAAACGCTGGCTATTTTTGAATGACCAGTCCGAAAATTGGCTAACCCGTGCTATTTTTACGGTACCAACATAGTAGATTTGTCCAGCGAATTCTACGGGTTCAACCGAACCTACTACTTTGGCTCAAACCATGAATACGTTGTGTAAAAGAAATTCTAAATACACATATGTAATAGATCAATCACACACACACACACACTATATATATATATATATATATATATATATATATATATATATATATATATATATATATATATATCTTTTGACCGTAAGTTTTGAATTCACCTATGTGATTGATACTTTCTAGAATGTCTCGATTCATATACTGCAATGTCAATTTGTCATCAGAATTGAAGAAGAATTATCTATTACTACTGCATTTGCTCAAACTTTGTTAATTTGGCTTGGCTTTTGATGATCTCTTCTTGTTGCTTACTACTTGTCATGAATGGATGAATAAACATATGCTCCCCGTACCATGTTATTTTGAAACTTTAGTAAGCACATCATCACGCGAGATATTGGTCAGGTATTTGAGCATGGTGCTAATTGAAAGGATGGTGTCAAAAGTTGTTACATCCTCCTATTATTAATATAGATACTCATTTGAATCATAGTTAACTTTGTAAATATAATAAAAGATAGAAACTTTGCAAATTGTATTTGTAGCTTTCTTTGCCAATTGTTCCGAAAAGTCCTTTTTGCCAAAGTCCTCTGAAAGGACATTCTTGAAACTCTGCTGTATCTTATTCTTCAGCTTTTGAGATAAACGATCTGCTTTACTCTTGCAGCTTGAGTAGGAGTAGTGGAAGCTTTAATGGATCAATAACTACGGGGTTAGGTTCAGCTTCTGAAGATATAAGTAGCAGCACTTCTACACTCAGTAGTTGGATTTTCGAGTTGATGGCTATTAATCTGTTGTCCGCAACTCTACTAATTTTGTGAGGTCATACAAGTTTTAACTCCATTGTTTGTACTGTAGAGTGTAAACAAGTTTTTCGTAGAGAAGTTCAAAAGCTCCAGGTTGCTGATGTTGTTCCACGGGCTCTCCAGCATTAAACAGTATGTAATCCAAATTTTAGAAATTCAAGTTTCTCTTTTTGGAATATTTTGTGAATTGTGAATTGTCTCTGTTTGTCATTGCTTAGGCAAGGCAAACTGATACTTGAAATGAATTGATAGTCTGCCTTTTAGTTTCTATCTTGTGACACCTTAGGCGAATCCACATCGACAAAACATTGGAGAGATGTTGGGTGTATAAGTAAATAAGTCTTATACCTTACTGATGCGTTTTAAAGCCGTGCAGGCCTAGGCTCAAAGCGGACAATATCAGTGGTGGGCTGGACTGTTACATATGGTATCAGAGCTACTCCGCGTGCAACCTTGCACGATGGTGGGGCAAACCTCAGCGAGGGGGGGGATGTATGTGATACCTTAGGCGAATCCCACATCGACAAAACACGGAGAGATGCTGGGTATATAAGTAAACAAGCCTTATACCCTAGTGACGCATTTTAAAGCCGTCGGAACCTAGGCCCAAAGCGGACAATATCGCTAGTGGGTTGAGCTGTTACATATCTTCATTAACTTGAGTTCAAGGTGGCCCTTTGGAATCAAGTTTAACTCATAGTCTCGTCATACCAATCAGACTAGCTCAAAAGGTCAGGTCAAGGTGTCGAAATCTTCAAATTTTAAGTTTAGGGTTAAGAAGGCAATTTCTTTTAACTTGCCTGCATTCTATCAAAGCAAGAAGAAACAACAAGAACAATGATTGTGCCTTACACATGACTTATGAACAGGTTAGACAGAGACAAGTTTGAAAAAGAAAATGGGAAAAACTTAGATGATGAATAAAGATTACAAATATTAATACTAAAGATTGTACTAAATAAATGTGTCCGCTGAAGCTCTACACAACGGACAAACTTTTTTCTTCAGCAGCCACTTCTTGATGCAGTCCAGATGAAACTCATGTTCACATTGAAGTTTCCCTATGATATCTCCATTTTGATACTCAAGCTGGCAAAACCAATGACTCAGTTAGCATAGAAAAAATAGTCAAACTCTATATAATCAACTGCTTATTTAATAAAAAGAACAAAAATTTATGGGATTTTTTGCTTTGTTACTTACTATGCAGATTGCACATGTTTCTGGCTCCTCATCATCAGCTCCTCGGTTTGGACACTCGTCAAGATCTATATCCATCACAGGAATATAATGCATTCTTATTTTTAGGTACATTGACAATATTCGATTCCTTTCGTAGCTATAGTTATCATCAAGCACTGATAATGCCACTGGCATTGTTGTTTGCTGAGAATTATGTAGTTGACGTCTCCAAGGTTGCCAGTAAAAGAGATTAACTGGTGCATTCGGGACATATCGTGGATTTCCATTGTTGTAGGGTAGATGATTAGGGTGTGACATGTTTTGTTGGACTAATAATTGGTTGGATTTTCTTGGTCTCAATGTGGTATTAGTGAAATACAGTAGCAAATTTGATTCAAGGAAAAGAACCAGCAGCAGGTGGGAAAATTATACAATAGAATAGAGTGATGAACAGAAAGGATTTAGGATTGAGGCTACTATGTTTATGTCTACACCTTAGATTATATAGAATTGAAGAAGATATGCCCAATTTGACTGGGATTCGGACGTGGGTTCTATTGAATGGTTACTTTCCTAGTTCTTCTTGTTCAGTTTTTGGCCCTTAAAGGAGGCCGAGTTCCACTGTAAGAGCCTGAATATGGAAGTAATCCAATAAATTGACACACGTTTAGACAAGGGAAACTTACACAAATGTCCCAAATAAATCTCAACTTACCAACCTCTAGCCATTAGTCATAGACTTACCAAAACTAGCCAATAAAAATTGAAAAACCAAATAATAGGGTTCTTTCTCTCAAAGAATCACATGCAAAAATCACCTTCCATATTTTTAAGCGTGATTAGCAACATTAGATACAAGACGGAAAGGAAATTTCATGGACGGGGTAGCAAATAAGGTGATGAAATATAAAAATCTATACAATATTTCAAAAATCTAAACAAAAAAGGAACTTTTTCAATGGGAAGTTGAAATTCATTGAAAATATATAGATAAGTCAATATACAAAATTTGAGGAAGATTGGGGGTGTTTTGGACTGGTTTTGTATCAAAATTCGTAATTAAATCGAGTTCAAAAAAGCCTTCTGCGACACATGTATCAAACATGTAGCACGCATGTATCACACACACAGGTATACATGGATATACATGTGATACACAATTGATACAAATATGATACATATGTGATACACAAATGCTACACATATCATTTTTTTCATGTTCAGTTTTTACTTCGAATTTTCAATTCAAACCACCTCAAAACTTCACCAAATCATCTCAAAACTGAGATTCAAGCTCCTTAAGTTGTGCCCAATCTATTCTAATAACACCCACTCAAAACAAAGCAAAAATTTGATATTGTTTTGCTACAAATAGCTAATTGGCTAATTTGGCTAATATTAGTAATATTTTATCAATTGACCAATTTTTGTAATGAGCAACTTATAAATGGACATAGCTGGTAATTTCCCTTTAGACAAATTACTTGCTATCTGAAAAGGTGTTCTATTAAAATAAACGCGGCTATGCGGTAGTACTCCGTGAAAATGTTGGAGAACAAAAAAAGAATAAATAGAAAGGGTAATAATTTACAAATAATATTTTACAATTTTTTCTTTCTCTGTAATGGAAGTGCTATTCTCATCCTAAACTCTACTTGACAAAATTGTTAGCACCTTGATATCGACTCATTACGTCTTGGATAGAAGGACCACATAGATTCTATGTATATAAGCGTACTGTAATTCCTTTATGTGGTAGGATGTGTTAAGGAAAATAATACTATGTATTTGTTTTGATATTAGTAATCTTTTGTTTGGTAGTGCTTTTCAACCTATATATAACAAATATATGTATTAGTTATACACCATATTCAATACTATTTTTATACATAACAAACCATGGCATTACCAGTACCATAGTCACATGTACGGGTGT
Source organism: Nicotiana attenuata (assembly GCF_001879085.1). Classification (NCBI taxonomy): domain Eukaryota; kingdom Viridiplantae; phylum Streptophyta; class Magnoliopsida; order Solanales; family Solanaceae; genus Nicotiana; species Nicotiana attenuata. The sequence continues at coordinate 64,208 of NW_017670880.1, read as the reverse complement.
ACAAAGGAAACCGACAAACCGCATCAACCCGATAATCCGAGTCAAACCGAGAAAAAAAAACCCGACTATGATTTGGTTTGATTTGTGATGTTTGGCTAAAATTATATATTTTTAGTGCATTACTTACCTTATATTTTGGTGCTTTACTGTTAAACTATACTATATTTGTGCTTAATTGAGTTTATTTTATGTGTAGGTACGTTGAAGACGACATTGGAAGCAAAATAGAGATTTTATGTGTTATACCCTACAAGAATGGAGTTATAATTATTTAATTAGTGGAGATAAAAGGTTAAAGAATCAAATCAATATCTCTTGAAATCAAAGGAAGGATTAAAGAACACAAAAGGAGAGAACAATTGAAAGAAGGCAAGAAACGAGAATGAGAAAAGGAATTGAAAGTTAGGCAGCGAATCAGCAAATTGAAAAGAAACGTACTGCTTTTAGTGCTAAGGCCATCGCGAAGGCGTGGACCTCCATTACGGGACTTTTCCTATTTTGCGCGGGACAAGGTTATTTCGGTTCTACACGGTCCCAACTTGTATAAAAGGGGTCCTAAACTTATTTTGAAGGAGGACGTTTTTGAGAGGAAAACACAAGCACAGAGCCGCCGTGGAGGCCGAGTTTCATCTTTTCTTCCACCTACTTAGTCTTTTTATGTTTCTTTGTATGATTTGTTGTTTTGCTAACATGTCTATGTAGAGCTAAACTTCAAGTTCTAGGGTTGTGGTACTTTCATGACTATTGTTATTCGGATATTGATTTTGATTGCTTAGTTTATCATATTGGTTTATTTATTTAATCCTGCACTTAATTATTTGATTGCTTGATCACCAATTGAATACTATCTACGAATCTAGAGTTGAACTCAAAAGTGGGAATTCTAGATTGCATATAGGATTGAATAGAGCAAGTTCTTGAACTTGGGCATCGGATAAGGGATTCGTGGTTAGGATAGACATATACCTAATTGCCTTGCTTGGTTGATTTACAGGAATTATAAATGCGTTCTTGTTAATTCTAACTCCATAAACATATAGGCGTTAGGTTAGCTTGAATAAGCGAGTAAGTACTCGACAGATTCTTATGAGCAATATTAACCCTGTCAACCAATAAACTAGATAAATTAGTTAGTCAATTCAATTGAAGAATACAATAGGAATGTTAGATAGCCCATAACCCTAGATCGTTTTCATTACATTGATATCATAAAAATTTGCTCTTTTTCTGTTTAAAGTTCATTATTTATATTTCTTTATTTAATTAGTTTAGAATCAAATATTTCTAGGTTTAATTCTTGTTTAGATAATTAGGATAGTCTAATTTAGTAAATAGTTAATCACAAGTCCTCGTGGGATCGACATCCGACTTTTAATCGCTTTATTACTTGACGACCGCGTATACTTGCGTGTGCGTTTGGCCGCAACAAGTTTTTGGCGCCGTTACCGGGGACTTAGAAATTAAATATGTTTCTAAATTAGACTTTTACTTTTATCTTAACAAGTTTTTGGCGCCGTTGCCGGGGACTTAGAAATTAGCTATTTTTCTAGATTGGACTTTTAATTTTGTCCTATTTTTTTTTTTTTGGTATATATATTTATTTTTATAACTATTTGACTTTTCTCTTAGTGTGTTTCTAGTTCTCGCAACATGACATTTGGGGATGAAATATCCGGAGGTAATGTTATTGACAAAGACGCTTGGTTGACGGAAGACTTTTATGGCCCGAATTTTTGGGCTTGTCATGGACTGACCTCTTGGAAATCTGAATTTGAATATGGGAGTAAGGGTTGGTATTGGGATGGATATTTTCGATTAGGCGAATATGCGTAACGGCGTTGTCTTCTAACAACGTTGGTGAATGACTGGTCTAAGAGAGTTGAACTTGCACAAGAAATTGATAGGTTTGGCTTGGATGTGCATAACTTAGATGCAGATTTGAGTGGAAAAGTTGATGCGTGTAACGCCCAACAATTTAATGATGAGTTGTGTGAAGCTGAAAAAGATCTTCCAGACCAAATTGAGCACCTAAAACGAGAATACCAAGCATTAGACCATATTCCCCTTGATGATGCCAATATTGAGAAGAGTGCTCTAGAGTCATGCGAGAGAGTAGATAACATTACTTTGGGAGACTTGAGTGTGTGTATATATGGGGATGTAAATAATAGTACAATTCATGAGTTAGGGCGCAATAAACCTCATTCCAATCATTTTTCTACATTGTGTTTAGATAGTGAGATACTAATCAAGCCATCTGAGCCTATGGGGGAGTCAAAGTGAGGATGAGAGTGCCTATATTCTTGAATTTGTTGTGCCAGAAAGCAAAAATTATATTCCCCATCTAAAGGCCAAGAAGTGCATAGTGAAAAAAATTATTACTTGGCCTGGTTATCATTATAGCCCCACCAAAGGAGCATAGCAGCAGACTGGATGTCATGTTAGGGGTAAAATTTATAAGTTTAGGGTGGAGGAAAAAGTTGTTTACGTCGTGCCGCGACGTTAAATTAGGCGCTTGTTGGGAGGCAACCCAACTTTACTGCTTTCTTTTATTTATGTCTATTTTATCATTTTTATTATTTTTATAGAGTTGTTTTATTTTTTAGGATTTTGAGCATAGGGAGCAAAGTCACATGACGTGTTCAAAAGTGAGCCATTTGGTTAGAACTTAGTGTGGGGTGCCCGCACAAAGGACTGTACCTGGGAGAAGTCTGAGTATCCCGTGAGCTGCTAATGCTTCGGTCTTTGGCCTACCAGGGAGTCTCTTTTACCCTCTTGTTATTTTCAGTGTGCATTGAGGATATTGCACAATTTTAAGTGTGGGGTGAGGAGATTGTCTGGGTGATTTTCTGTGCTATGTTAGCTTAGTTATAGTACTCGTTCTTAGTGTAGTAATTTTTGTTTACAAAAAACAAAAAAAAATTGAAAAATTTGGATTTTTCCCGACGATGAATTTTGTGGAGCTTTCTTAAGGGATTAAGGTTCAATAAAAAAATGAAAAAAAGGGTAAAAAATATAAAAATCCAAAAATATGTCTTTTATTTTTTTTTTAGGTACCAATAATCCCTCGTGGTTTTTCTTTGTGCATCGGTTCTTTTTCATGGGATGTAGTTTGAACCGGGTAGTTTTTTTTCTTTTAAAGTAGATTAGGAATTTAGGGAATAAAAGGAGAAAGAATGATGAACCTAGGCGCCTTGACTTGTTTGATAGTAGCATATTTAGGCTTTGCATGTGTAGTATCTTGAAATTGATCATGATGCCTCGCTTACTTGGATAGCATGTTTTGTGACACCTATGTCTCATTTTCTTGACTTGTGTTCACTTTGTGCTTAATGCTTAATATCTCGTGGCTTTGTGAATACTTGCATTAGTTGAAAGTCGGAATGGAACCATCCTTAGTGAGTCATGTGCCATGTGTGACGAGGTTTTTGTGTAGTCTATGTATTATACTTGTGTCTAGAACTAGTCCGGTATGTGAGTTAAAGCGAAAGAGGTGATGCTCGGTTTGAAAAATAATTAAGGCTTTCTTTGAGTTTTTTGAGCTTTATTGCTTATCACAAATAAAATCTATCCCTAGTTAGCCCTTTTGAGCCTATAGACTTTTATTTGACACCCACATTACAAGCCTATACCCTTTTTGTTCTTAATTGACATTGTTTTGAGCCGCTCCGTCCCGAGCTTCCGTCGTCGGCCTTGGCATTAAACCACTATCTATGCATGTATTTTCATCCTGGACTGACGAATCTTTTGCTTCTCGGGTGGTGTCGAACAATGGTGCTTGCGTTGCGGGAGATGACCGCCCCCTCACAGAATCCATATCCGGTTCTGGAAGGACTGCCTCCACTGCATTACCTCTTAAAGCACTTTAATTGTAAAATGAGCGCTAAAAGAAGTAAGAAGGGACGAAGTGTGGGTGGCTTTTGAGTGGAACCAATGAAAGCAAGAAAGGTGCACTTGTTTTGTAAAAGAATACACCACTAGTAGAAATTGCAAAAGAGGAAAAAGTAGTTGAAAAGAAAAAGAAAAAAATATAGATGAATTGATATCTTATTCTTGCTAGTGGAGTGTAAATAATGATAGTGCTTAAAGAATGAAGGAACATTGTTAGGAGTGATTTTATTTGTGAAATTAAAGTTGGGATTGAAGAATATTCCCCATATAAACAGTGTAATTTTCCGACGAAGGAGTTCGGATGAACACCCTTGCGCCCCTGGATCCGCCCCTGTCTATGATGCAATTATCTGTATTTTTCCGATAGGAAAGAGGTGCATTTTTCTTTTGAAATTACCTTTACATCCTCGAATCAATGAAAAGTTATATCCTTGAAGTTGTGAAGCTAAGCCTATCCAATTTATCCAGATGAGTTTGTTTATGCCAACTGGTTTGCACACAATTATACAAGTAATTTAGTCTGTGTTCTAGCTAGTACTTTAACAGTTTATGATGTAGTCAAATCATTATTTTCTGAATTGATTTGGCTCGAAATGCAATGAAGAGACATGAGGTGCCGACTATTGATTACTCGAGCGTTCCACTGGCACTGGCAGGATATGTGAGGAATTATTCTAGATCTTCTTTTTTTGGGCTATAACTTCGCCGAGCCGACTCGCATCCTTTTCCACTGTGCATTTTTCGAACAAAGAAGATTACTATATATAGGATCGAATTCGCTCTTTAAAAAACTGCTTGTCCCATACCTTTTACCTATCTCATATGTGCGGAACCTTGTCCTTTTCGGTTCCAGACTCTCCCTCGAATACATAGGTGTATGGCCCCGTAAAACTTTATCAAAAATTCGAGCTTCTGTGGCGCCGAGGTAGACTTATGTGTTAATAATTGTAGAGATTCGCTCGTCACGGCGTAAGCTTTTTAGGCTGAACAGTGTGTTGGTAAGGTGAAGAAAATTTTTGGAAGTGCAGGACGTTTGTGTGGCCAATTCTGCAATCGCAGAACTGATTTGCGAACCACAGATCTGTCGCGGAGTGAAGCAGAAACCTGGGCTAAATTTTAGAACCAATATGCGGTCCATTATGCGATCGCATAATCATTTTGTGGGCCGCACAATCTATTGCAAATCCAACTAAAATTTCCGAAGGGATGTTCTGCGACGCATTATGCGACTGCAGAATAGGTCTATGAACCGCAGACTGGTCGCAGAGTGAAGCAGAAAATGAGCAGTTCCAGAGGTCGATTATGTGGCCCATTTTGCGGACCACAGAAGCGTTATGCGTTCGCATATGCGACTGCAGATTTGCATCGGGGCTTCATTTTTCCTAATTTTTTAACCCAACCACATTCTTATAAAACAGCCTTAGGGATAATTTTAGAAGGTTAAAACTTATATTTCTAGAGAGAAGGAGTGACATAGAGTGAGAGGGGGAGTTCCTAAGATCATCAATCATTAATTCTTGCTCAAAGTTGAAGTATTTGCAAGAAGAGTTCACTAGGTCTTAATCCTAGAGGTAAAGTTCTACTCAATAGCCCTCAATTTCGTGATTTTAACTGAAAAAAGGTAATAAGCCAAGAAAATTCTTGGGTGTGGGAGTTGTTTATTTTACGTGCATGTACCATCAAGGGTAGTGGGAAGATTGTTGAGCTCTTTTGAGTAAACTTTGAGTAGTGGGTTGAAAGGATACCATAGGAGGACCTTGAAACCTTAATGCATACATAGTGTTTGGCAAAATGCTCAAGTGAGCTGGAACTATGAACTCCTTCCTAATTTGTGTTCACTTTTACTATATTTCTAAATAGATCAAAGTGGCTAAGTATTCCAGAACATCGTAATTTTAAAGCTCAATGCGAGGTATGTTAGCTAAACTCTTCTTTTAGAATTGAACTCCACAATGACCTTGTAAGTCCCGTGCTGCTTATTTTAAATTGATTAGTCCGAATAAGCCCTATGTCCAAATAAATATGCGTTCTATATGTGTTCTGAAGGTTCTTCTTATGTTGAGTTATTTGAGAATGTGGTTTAAGTATGGGTTGTGTGCTAATATGTTATGGTTTAAAAACGTGATTCTAGTGAAAATTATCATGTCAAATTGTGTAAGAAATCACATGTGCCTAACGCTCTAAACTGCTCAAAAGTGTGTTGAAAGTCCTAATTTGAAAAGCATTGTTGTTGATTATCCATGATGATATTTGAAAGTGAATGAAAAGAGCATGAAATATGATGTGCGGCCAACATGCCAAAAAAGATATTGTATCACGGCCATTGGTGCCAATGAAATAAATGATAAGTAAAGAACGTAGAATGTGGTGTAATTCACATACCAATAAATGTTTTGGGAGTATCATTTAGTCACCGAGGAAGGGTAGGTAAAAATAACCTAACCCTAAAATTACACATGCCGGTGTAGGAGTGAATGAGGGGTAAATCTTTGTGTTAATGTGATGAAGTTGTTTTCCCTTATATGAGATGATATTGATGTCAAACCACACGATATTGTGATGAGACGACTTAGCCGATCGAGCTAAGATCGGACGTCATGTCGCGCACATGGTGGTATTGCGAGTGGATGTCTCGGGGTGAGACGGCTTAGCCGAGCGGGTAGAGATCGGACTCCGTACTAAAAATACGGTGGTGCCGGTGCTAAAAGTCTCCCAACTTTAAATATTGAACTTGCTTGAAATTTACCTTTCCTCTAATATGACACTTTGTTACTATTTGAGTCTCTTATTGATTTCATATTTCCTTCTCCATTTATTATTAATTGTTCTATTGAGAGGGTGTTTAGATTTACATACTAATACTATTCCATATGTACTAACGTCCCTTTTTCTGGGCGCTGCATCTTTAATGGATGCAGGTGGTTCCATAGCAAGTGGTGTCGATCCGTGGTAGCAACACACTCTCTCTTTTTAGCTGACTTGGTGAGCCTCACTTCACTCTGGGGTCCTGTATCTCTTGCCCTTGTACATAATATTTTGAGGTATAGCCCAGGCCTTATTGCCGGTACTGTTTTAGCACTCTTTTGGTTCTGTTAGAGGCTCCGTAGACATAGTGGGGGTTGCATCTTGTTTGGGAAAGGTTAAATCAAACTCGTTGTAATTGTATCATCTGTTCACTTTTACTACGAATGTATAGTGTATTATTTTGGAGATTTGTTAATGATGTAACTAATAAAAATGAACTAGTGCTATTCACCTGACCTATTATTGTTTAAATAATAATGTACTCTTCTCTTTATTCATGGATGAGTTGGGTAGACGGCATCGTGCAGGATTGCTCGATCGGGGTAACTCTGTTGAGCGCCGGTCGCACTCCCCAAGGTCGGGGTGTAACAATAAGGTGGATAGGACTGGGTGAGAAATGGTTCCCTCTTGCCAATAAAACTTTTACATGCCTTCGATACCTTACTCATAAAGGGTCTTACGGTCGGGAGAACTACCTAACTAAAGAAAAAATAATGTTCTTTCTAAGAGTATGCGTGGATAGCTTTTTGTGGGGAAACTTGCAAGTACAATTTAGATGTGTGTATGGTGGTGGTGGTGGTGGTGG